>NW_020683203.1:0-1261 GCF_002925995.2 Terrapene triunguis
GCCAGGAGCGCCAGGCGGTGCGTGTCCAGGTCCAGCCGGCTCATGGCTCAGCCCCGCTCCCCGCTCGCTCTGCCGGGCCGGAAAGTTCCCGGCGAGGGAGCCCCGCGCCCGCCCCGCCTTGCCCGGCCCCGGTCCCAGCCCCAGCCCGCCGGGGAGGGAGGGACCCGGAGCCCTGCCCAGCTCCGGGAGGGAGGGAGGGAGAGGCCGGGCCGGGCGGCGCAAGGGTCGGGATGGGGCTGGGCGCGGAGGGGCGCCCCCGGGGGCAAGGGGGAGGCGCCGGAACAGGCCGAGCGGCCCCGTGGGGGCAGCACCCCGGCCCCACAGCCTGGGCCGGCTGCAGGCACAGCCTGGCCGCGGGGCTGGGAGTCTTAGCCAGGGGCTGGGAGCCGGGACTCCTGGGTTCTCGCCCCGGCTCTGGGAGGGGAGTGGGGGCTAGTGGTTAGAGCAGGGGGGCTGGGAGCCGGTACTCCTGGGTTCTCGCCCTGGCCCTGGGAGGGGAGTGGGGGCTGGTGGGTTAGAGCAGGGGGGCTGGGAGCCAGGACTCCTGGGTTCTCTCCCTGGCTCTGGGAGGGGAGTGGGGGCTAGTGGTTAGAGCAGGGGGGGCTAGGCACCAGGACTCCTGAATTCTGTTCATGAGGCAGTGTGATGCCTTAGAGTGAGTCCCTCCCTCTCTTTGTGCCTCAGTTTCCCCCTTTGCCCAGTGGGGATTCTGATCCATGCGCTCCTGTGAGACTCAGTCAGTTGGGGCTTGTCCACCCAATGGAGTTAGTCCAGAATAGCTGGTGCACTTTAAATTCACACTCTACTTAATCCAAACGAACTCTGAAGTGTAGACAAGTCCTTAATACCCATGTAGAGCTTGGAGCTGCCCAGCACAGGGGGCAGTCATCACCCAGCGTGTCCGTCTCTCTGTCCGATCCCACTGTGGCGAGCCCCCATTTGTCTCCAGCTGAAAATCTGTGGCACAACCAGTTTATGTAGGGCCTGCAGTAACACCCAGGTGCTGCTGAAGTGGCCAGCAGGAGGCGCACCCGCGCTCGGGGCTGCTGGGACGCCCGGGGCTGTGGTCCCCAAGAGGGGAATGGGGGGCAGTGTGCGTGCAGGAGAACGTCTCTGGGGTTAGGGAGGATGAGTGCGACGTCCCCAGGCTGTAGGGGCGTGTGCTCCCTGGTGGGGCGGCCAATGGGCCCATGACACATGGAGCCACATGGGGGCTCTGATGGTGCCTGCCGCATGGCTTGGGCCCTGCACCCTGTCCCCT
>NW_020683204.1:0-558 GCF_002925995.2 Terrapene triunguis
CCCCTCCCCCGATACCCCTCCCCCACCTGTATACCCCTGCCCCACCCGTACACCCCTCCTCTCCTCATACCCCTCCCCTGCCTTATACCCCTCCCCACGATACCCCTCCCCCTCCTCATACCGCTCCCACACTCAGGTATCCCACCCCCACCTATATACCCCTCCCCATCCTGATACCCCTCCCACACACTCCCTGCCCCCGCAGCCACACTTACCTCCCCCGCGTGCCCCCCCCCGGGCGCTGTGGGCGATGGGGTAACTAGCGCAGCTCCCACATCCTGTTGTTCTCCCGGTGTTGCCGAAAGCGGCTGTTGGGCAAACCCGAGACAGGCCCAGCCGCAAACCTGCGAAAAGGCGCTGCGGGGGGAGGGGGGTGGTAAGTGAGGCCTAGTGGTTAGAGCAGGGGGGGCTGGGAACCAGGACTCCTGGGTTCTCTCCCGGCTCTGGGAGGGGAGTGGGGTCTGGTGGGTTAGAGCGGGGGGTCTGGGAGCCAGGACTCCTGGGTTCTATTCCAGCTCTGGGAGGGGAAGGGGGTGTAGTGCGGGCGGGGGGGGGGGG
>NW_020683204.1:658-1116 GCF_002925995.2 Terrapene triunguis
GGCTGGGCACACGGGGACCCCTCGCCCGGGGCTGGGATGCGGCTGGCTCTGGGGGGGGGCTGGGCACACGGGGACCCCTCGCCCGGGGCTGGGATGCGGCTGATTCTTGTGTTTTGCTCGGTGGCAGGTGCCGGGGGCAGATCTGCTCTATCGTCCCAGTGCTGGGCTCGGTCCCAAGATCCTCGGACTCCTGGGTTCCAGCCGCAGCCGCCTCGTCTCCCCAGGTGGGGCGGGGGCAGCAGCAGGGGCAGCAGCGGGGGGGCAGCAGCGGGGGGGCAGAAGTGGGGACACAATCTGGCAGAGGCGCGGCGAGGACAATGCCGCGCTCTGAGTTGGGAGCTACAAACCCAGCCAGATGGCTGGACGGATATAGCCCGAGAGGAGTGTGTGGGCCCGGGCCAGAAAAAACCCTCTACAAACAGACCCCGCGTCCCTCCCCAGAGGTGGCTGCATCTCAG
>NW_020683205.1:0-1527 GCF_002925995.2 Terrapene triunguis
TTGCACATGCTGCAGTCATTCTCATGGACTCAGAGTGACCACAGCACACCAGCAAAGAGCTGACAGCAATGCATGGAACGTGCTGTGGTGTAGTTTAAAAACAACATGTGTTTATTTAATATGCCATAACAATCTTATTCAGTCGGTGAAGTAGGGAACCTTCATTTAAAGGGTCACTTGTAATATTAGCCAGGCTTCTCTTGAATCCAGACTTGCTGCAATGGGACAACACGAATGAGCTCTTTCCTCAAAGCCCCTGGCTCTTCTTAAGTACAGAGGGCAAGTTCTTGTAATCCACCCTAAACCAGCAAGGCCTGCTGCGGCAAGAGAGATGCTTGGTAAGAAGCATTTCCCACTACAATTCGATGAAAAACCTGGACTTATGGTGTCACAGCGAGAAGAAATAGCTTGCTCTGTTTTTGTTCCGTAACGGGCGTGAGAATTTTAACATAAATAGATTGGTTTATAAATGTTAACTCTGGAGTCAAACAGTGCCAGGGCTAACAGACACTCGCAACAATGGCCCTACCACAACACTGCCATTCTAAAAGACAAGGATATATTTCTCACCCTTGTTTTTCCTCCTCTTTCCCTTCTTCCTCCCCCTGCCCACCCCACACCTGGGGATAAGTGCAAAGGGAGTTGTACTGAGGCGTGTTTTTCATTAAGTGATATCCATTTGTTTAACTGAGGGAACTCAGAGAAGCAGGAATAAACATTCCACGCGACGCACCAGTGTAAATATTTAAGTCTGGGAGTTCATGACCAAACTGCATTCTGGACTCAGCGAAGAGTTATATAACCAGGTGGAGAGCACCCTGAAGCTTCTTGGGGGATACTTTTAGAAAAACGCCCCACAAGAAATGTTGATCTCTTGGCACTGCTATGGGGTAGTTCACACCATTGGAGTCCTGGGCTGTCAGACACAAGACAGGCTACGAGGAAGCTCAGAGTCTCAGAGCTCCAGGGTGTGCACTGGAAAAGTACTGCTATTAAGAGGCTCACTGCTAGAGCTGGTTAAAACTTTTTGTTCAAAACATTTATGGCTGAAAAATGGCTTTTTTGTCAGGATGGAAATTTCCACAGGAACTATCCATTGTCAGGGGCACTTTGAGGAGGGTTGTCAAAAATCTGAAAAACCAAAGATGGAAAAGTTTTCATTTTTTGTTCCCCAAAAAATCTTCCCCAAAAGGTCAGTTTTTTGGGCAAAAAGGCAAAAACAATTTTAGTTTGTATGTTTTGCTGAAGTTTTTCATGGGAACAAAAGCCACTTCCTGATCAGTGACTCTCAGCACCGAATTCCCTGCTGGCATTGATGCTCCTAGAGCCCCTACAACTTGGCTTCCATCCCCTCCGTTCCACTGAACCCACCCTCACCATGGGTACCAGTGACCACCTCAAGGCCAGGGCCGGCTCTAGGCACCAGCAAAACAAGCTGGTGCTTGGGGCGGCACATTTTTAGGGGCGGCATGGCCGGCGCCAGAATGCCGCCCCTAAAAATGTGCCCCGGCCGCCCTAGCTCACCTC
>NW_020683206.1:0-1058 GCF_002925995.2 Terrapene triunguis
GGGCAGGAGGGAAGAGCAGCCAAGCCTGGGGGAAACCCAGCTCCACCCCCCTCTAGGGACTGTTTAATTAATTAGCCCAGATTAATCAATCAGTCTCCTATTTCTAATGCACATACCACAGCAGCGAGTCCCTTCACCACCACTGGGGAACAGCCGTACACGCCGGGCAGAGAGGGCTCGCCCGGTGCTGAGATGCAGCCACCTCTGGGGTAGGGAACAGCCACACGTAACACCCCACGGGGCGGGCTCGCCCAGTGCTGAGATGCAGCCACTGCTGGTTGCCAGGGGAGAGCACTCCCTCCCCCGGCACTGCTGCATTCTGTCCTTATCTTAGGGGGGCCCTGTTGCCCCCCAAGTAGGGTCAAGTGGCCAGAGCGGGGCAGGGCTGGGAGCCAGGACTCTGGGGTTCTCTCCCCCAAAATCTCCTCCTGCCAGCCCACTTCCAGAACTCATCTGCCAAAAATGCCCCAACCCCTCCCACTCTACCCTCCCCCCCCCTCAGGACCCTTCACCCCCCCCAACCTGTGTCCCTCCCTGCCCCTCTTCCCAACATACTGAGCCAGTGGCCTGGGTTTGTGTGTTGGGGGGAGGGTTGGCAGCGACATTCAGCCCCCCCCCCCCCACGTGCACCGGGCCCCGCCCCCCTACACCCCCCCCCGGGGGGGGGGGGGGGGGGGGGGGAGAAAGCTGAGTCAGGCAGGCAGGGGGTGTGGCTGTTTGTGGGGGGGAATGACACCAGGACTAACCTCCCCCCACAAAAAAATACCCAGACTCATCCCATGCATAGTCCAGGGGAAACTGAGGCACAAATACAGGCGGTGAACGTGCCCCTATGGATTTTATGGCAAAATGAGGTGTCCTGGCTCCCAGCCCCCCTGCTCTAACCCACCAGCCCCCACTCCCCTCCCAGAGCCGGGGAGAGAACCCAGGAGTCCTGGCTCCCAGCCCCCCCCGCTCTAACCCACCAGCCCCCACTCCCCTGCCAGAGCCGGGAGAGAACCCAGGAGTCCTGGCTCCCAGCCCCCCCTGCTCTAACCCACCAGCCCCCGCTCCCCTCC
>NW_020683207.1:0-1510 GCF_002925995.2 Terrapene triunguis
CATTACCTCCAAGACCATCCGGATATTGGCCTTGATTTTGGCGGAGTCCTTGGTGAGGGATTCGCTGAGCCTGCAAAAGAGAGATGCCCGATGGGGCAGTGTTAGGAGATGGGGGGGCCCTGCACATTCTGGGGTCCCCTTTCGCCCTGCATGGACCGTGACTGAGGTGGGGCCACCATTTTGCTGTGTCCCGCACAGACCCAAGGAATTCTGGCCTGTGCCCTCGTTAGCTCCCAGTGTCAGAATGCAGCTGCCTCTAGGGTGGGGACAAGCTGGGGAACAGCTGCATATAACGCCGCAGGAGGATGGCTTGCCCGGCTCTGGGGAGGGGTGGCTGGGGACCAGCCCCACGGAGGGAGGTTGCGGGGCGGGGGATCGTCTCCCCCACTCACTCGATCAGTAACTTGGTTTTCCTCTCCACGAAGCGCAGCGCCTCCGTCAGCGTCAGCTCCGCGAAGAACCCGTAGCCGAGCGCTACGAAGATCCTGGAGGTGTCAGGCCTGCGAGACGAGGAGATTTCGAGGGGGTCATGCGGTGGAGGGGGTGGGGGCCCCGGCCACACCGAGTACCTGGGGGGCAGCAGTGTGGGAGAGCAGGGAGCTGAAGAGAGCACCTGGTGGGGTCTGGGGGGAAGTTTAGGGGACCTGAGGGGAGCAGGAGGGTTCTGCGGGGGTTGGGGGAGCAGGATCAGATGCTGGGGTGTAGGGGTGACGCTCTGGGGGTGGGAATTAGAGGGTCGGGGGATGCGAGGGGGGCCCAGGGGGCAGGGAGGGGGTGTGAGGATATATGTGGGGTCCTGGGGGAGTTCCAAGGGGGAGTCCCGGGGGAAGGCTCAGGGGGTGGAATTAGTGGGGAGGGCATAGGGGGGCTCCAGGTGTCAGGGGATATAGGAGTTACAAAGGGGCCACAATCAGTGAACTGGGGTAAGGGGACATCAGGGGTTCACGTGGGGTGGAATCGGAGGAGGAGGGGGTCCCGGGGGTGAGGTTGGGGTGGGGGGTGGGGGGGAGGGACCCAGAGGGGGGGGGGGGGGGGGCCCGGGGGGCAGGGGGGGGGGGGGCAGGGTCAAGGGGGGGGGGGTCCCGAGGGCCCTGCCACTCACACGTCCGCGTTGACAAAGAAGTTATAGCCCAGATCCACCTGCGTCTGCACCGCTCGGCCGCCCACCTCCTGCCAGGCAGAGAGGGCACGTCACCCCCCCGGCCAGAGACTGCGCAGCCCCCACACCCCCGGCCAGAGACCCCACAGCCCACCCCCGCTCCAAGACACCGCAGCCCCCCAGCCCTGCTCAGAGACCCTGCAGCTCCCCCACTGAGATCCCCCCATTCCCCCCCGGCCTTGCCCACAGACCCCACAGCCCCCCCGGCCCTGCAAGAGACCCCACAAGAACACCCCAGCTGGGCGGAGGGGCAGGCGGCTGGACGGGGTGGGGGTGGGGGGGTCATTACCTGCAAACGCTCAATAACGGTCTTCAGCCACATGTGCTGAGTGATCTTCTCGTAAACCTCCT
>NW_020683208.1:0-1812 GCF_002925995.2 Terrapene triunguis
CAACACCATCATCCGGGACTTCTACAACCCGCTGGTGTCCGAAGCCCAGAAGCGGGAGCTGGGGGCGGCGCTATATGTGGGGTGGGCAGCCGCCGCCCTGCTGGTTCTGGGGGGCAGCCTCCTCTGCTGCACCTGTCCCGAGAAGAACACCAACTACAGCGCCCGTTACACCGCCGCCGTCTCACAGCCCCGCAGTGACTACCCCAGCAAGAACTATGTCTGAGGGGCGGGCAGCCTGGGTCCTCTCGGCGGGCAGGGCCCCATCTCTGCATGAGCCCCCCGGGTCGGTGCTGGGAATGCATCTGCGGCCTGGAGGGAATACAGAAGCTAAGCTGCTAGACCCATGGTATCTGCCATTTGTGGTGGCTTCATCTTGGCTTCTGGACTCCACCATGCTGCAATGGTCCTCAGCCCACATGATCCATCAGTGTCCTGCTACCTTCCAGCTCTTCTCCCCTCAGATGTGTCATCTCGCACCCCAGCCCGGCTCCCCTCCGGTCCCATTCTCCCCTCCCTAGGCTACGGCCCAGAACATCGCCTGATGCCACCCAACTCGAGGCCCGGCCCCGTCGAAGCGCTGATCGCTGAAAATTAGAGGATTGTCTTTTTGGGGGGGAGGCCAAATAGAGCGCCCCAAGCCTAGCCTCTGTCTCTAGAGGAGAGTGGGAGTTGGGTCGCCTAGTTTTAACCTTTGCATGTGTCCTACATAGTCCTTAGATATTTTTCATAGCATCTGCTTGTTTTTTATATACGACGAATAAAATATCTGAGTTTTTTGTATGTAGCAATGGCCTTCTGTGCTCCCTGGAGTGGGGATCTGTGTCCAGCCCTCCGCGGCGGTAAGACTAGCCAAGGCTGGTTTGTCCGCTCCCTTCATACACCCGCCCCCCTCACCCTCAGCCATTTGTGCTGTAAAATTCATCTCTCCATCTGCTCCAGGTCCTGCTGCTACTGGACCGTGCTCGAGTGGACTGAAGTGACTGGCTGATAACTGGGAGGCCAGCCCTGGGAAGTAGCGGCTCCTCCCCTCCCCCCTGCTCTGACCTACCAGCCCCCACTCCCCTGACAGAGCTGGGGAGAGAACCCAGGAGTCCTGACTCTCAGCCTCCCCTGCTCTAACCCGCTAGCCCCCACTCCCCTGACAGAGCTGGGGAGAGAACCCAGGAGTCCTGGCTCCCAGCCCCCCCCACCCCGGCTCTAACCCTCTGGTTCTGGGAGGGGAGTGGGGTGCAGGAACGAAACCCAGGAGTTGTGGCTCCCCAGTCTCCGCAGGTTCCCCGGACAGCAGTATCAAACCAATTCCATGCTGTTAAAGGGAGGCATTGGCAGGGTCTGAATGGGCCAAGGGTGAGCAGGCTGGGTGGAAAGCAACAGGGGGTGCTCTCCCCTGCTGCAGGGCGGGGCCCTGTGCTGCATGGTGGCGGGGAGCTCAGTAGGGGGTGCTCTTGCCACACAGTGTTATGCACCTGCCCCGCCCCAGAGATGGCTGCATCTCAGCAGCAGAGAAGTGGGTTTATTTCCGAGTGGGGGTGCTGTTTTCCTTGCTCCATTGCAAGGCTGCCTGGCGGTGAGGAATCCCTCCCCCGTGCTGGGGGGCAGAGCTTAGAAGGGGAACAGCCTGTTGGGTGGAGGGCCGCAGCTCAGGAGAGTGGGGTCTAGTGGTTAGAGCCCCTCTGGGCATGCAGGTGGGGGAACAAGGGGCTTAGTATATGAGCCAACAGGCCTAGAGTTGGGAGGGGGTGAGAGGGGGTCTGTGTGCCTGGCTTTTGGGCTGCAGTGACCCCACCCTCCCTTCTGAATGAACCCCCCCCC
>NW_020683209.1:0-1016 GCF_002925995.2 Terrapene triunguis
CCCCCCTCCACCCCAGCACCGTGTCCCTCCTCCCTGGCTCATGGCCCCGTTCGAAGCCCCCGCCAATGAGCCCGAGGCCGTCCACGTGCCCTGATGTCTCCCCCGGGGGAAGGGGCACCCACTGGCCTCAGAGCTCCCCAGGAGCACCCTCCCCTCCCAGTGCCAGGGACACGGCCCCCCCAGGCCAGCTCAGCCCCCGGCTCCTTCTCCAGCCCCTTCCTGGCCAGGCCCAGCACCTTGGACCCCCCGGCCTCCAAAGCCAGGCTCTGGAGCTGCTCTGGGAAGAGGCTGACACCCTGCCCCCTCCCCTGCCCCCGTCCCCACTGAGGCAGCTGCTCGGGGCTGGCGGTGAAACGCGGGGGCAGGGTGGGGGAGGCACCCCCGACCCCTTTGTGCCCCTAGTCACCCCCTTTGGGCCCGTGGGGCGGCCGCAGCTGAGCCTGGCTCTGCTGCCCACACGCGGGGTGCTGGGGTGCTGGGTCAGTGACCCCTTCCTGCCCCCCACCTCGCAGCCAGGCCTTGCAAGGAACGGGCCAGGGCCCCATCAGCGTGCTGTGCCAACGGCAGGCCTGGGTGGCATGCCCCCCCCCGCACTGGTTATACCCCACGGCATGGGGGCGGGGGGCTTTTAACCCTGCTGTGTACACAGGTGTCTATGAGGGCTGGGCAGTAGGGAGGGGAGGGCCTGTCAGAGCTGAGGGGGTCAGGGCAGGAGGGGAATTTGTTGGCACAGGGGGGCTGGGGGGCAGGGAAGGGGGTGCTCTGTCAGAGCGGAGGAGCTGGGGGGGCAGGGGGCTTTGCAGCACAGGGGGGCTGGGGGGGGGCATGTGGGACCAGCGATGCAGTGAGCTGGCACCAGCCTTGCCCTGCTGTGCCTCCCGCTGTCGGTCAGCCGGGAGCCGGGCAGCACGAAGAAAGAGGTGATGACACCAAGTGCTGTCATGGGATGAGCTGGACACTAGACAACATGGCCCAACACGCCAGCGTGGAAGGGGGCGGATTCGGGCAGTACGGCC
>NW_020683210.1:0-1396 GCF_002925995.2 Terrapene triunguis
GGGGGGGGCCCCGGGGCTGGCGTCGCAGCCGCAGGCCTGGAGCCCCCAAACACCAGCAAAGCCGGGAATTCAGCTCCCCGGGGACCGTGGGACTGAGCCAGCCCCACTCCAGCCCCCAGCCAATCTCCCCCTTGGGCCCACCAGCTCCAGCCCCATATCGGCCTCTGCCAGCCTCAGCCCAGCCCTGCTGGGTGTCTGGGGGAGCCCCCTGCAGTGCCCTTCCCCACCCCCGCGCTCTCTCCCCGCAGTATTTCGGGGCTCACCTGCTGAAGACGGTGCGGCTGCTGCGGCTGCTGCGGCTGCTGCCGAACCTGGACCGGTACTCGCAGTACAGCGCCGTGGTGCTGACGCTGCTCATGATCGTCTTCGCCCTGCTGGCCCACTGGGTCGCCTGCGTCTGGTTCTTCATCGGCCAGCTGGAGATCGAGAGCAGCCGCTCGGAGGTGCCGGAGATCGGTATGTGGGGCACACGTGTGTGCACGGGGCACCCCTGCCGCGCTGCATCACACGTGTGTGATTGCACGCCCAGTCACAACAAGCGCACCCGCCACTCTGCACCACATGTGTGCGATTGCACACCCAGTCACAACAGGAGGACACCTGCTGCTCTGCACTACGTGTGCGAGTGCACACCCAGTCACAACAGGTGCACCCATCGCCCTGCACCACACGTGTGATTGCACGCCCAGTCGCAACAGGTGTGCACCCGCCGCTCTGCACCACACATGTGCGATTGCACACCCAGTCACAACAAGCGCACCCGCCGCTCTGCACCACATATGTGTGATTGCACACCCAGTCACAACAGGAGGACACCTGCTGCTCTGCATTACGTGTGCAATTGCACACCCAGTCACAACAGGCATGCACCTGCCGCTCTGCACCACACATGTGCGATTGTACATCCAGTCACAACAGGAGGACACCCGCTGCTCTGCACCACGTGTGCAATTGCACACCCAGTCACAACAGGCATGCACCTGCCGCTCTGCACCAAACGTGCGATTGCACACCCAGTCACAACAGGCATACACCCACCGCTCTGCACCACGTGTGTGTGCACAGGGCACACCCCAACACGTGCACCTGCCACTCTGCACCACACAGGTGCAATCGCATGCTCAGTCACAATAGGCGTACACCCGCTGCTCTGCACGACACGTGTGTGATCGCACACCCACTCACAACACGTGTGCACCTGCCTCTGTGAACCATGTGCCCACACGGGGGAGCATGCATAGCTACAGACATACATGTACACCCCCAGCACGCACTCTGAGGTGCCCCTACTAAGCCCATCCCCCGCCAGTGCGCCCCAGGCTGCCCTGCCCCTGCCCCGGGCTCGCTCACACCGTGGGGCAGGCCCTCCCTCTGGGCCCCTGCCCCAGCTCGTCCC
>NW_020683211.1:0-1586 GCF_002925995.2 Terrapene triunguis
CACCATGGTTTTGCGTAGCAGGCCAAATGATGAAAATTGGCAGGCCTGATTGTATAGGGAGTTAACTAACTGACTGGCTATTAAAGAAGGCCTGTTGTAGTTGTCGGCAGCAGTCATTGCTAACACATGCCTGGTTATGATGCCATCACCTTAGGTAACTACATATGAGTGAAACATTCATTTCGAATTTGTATTTTAAAATGAATTTATTACTGTTAGGGTAGATTGGCAGACTTGTTTCTTCCACATTGAGTTGGCAGTAAACTAGTGAGGTTTTAATGGAGCTTGCACCCCATATCCAGTTCAATCCTTTGCATTTTTGATGAGCTTGCAGTAGTATGATAAACTTTCTGTAATACACATTGGCGTGTATTGATGGCTTCCCTGAAATGGTTGAAAACATGCCTCCTTCTGTCTGAGTTTCATGTGCATATCCAGTGTATTTTCCCCTCCATATGACTCATGCACCTCTGTGCAAACATATAACCTGTGATTTTTGTTTTTCTTTTTGAAGTCTCCTTACTTCTGCCACACTCGCCCTGCAGGAAAAAAATAGTTTTTTTTTTTTAAAGAAAAAATGCTGAACTTCTGTTTACCTCATTTTTGATTTAACAGAGCCCTGTGTGTTAATCCTCCTCTATACAATGGAACTCTGTACAGTAAACATTAGCTAAGTGGCTCCTTATTTAGAATCATTCATCACCATGGCACAATCTCATGTGTACAGGGCAGATTTACATCAGTGAAACTGAGAAATAAAAACAAAGGCCTCATGATCTGAGGGCGAGTGGTTATTATTTATGGAGTGTCAGCAATGTGCTAGGGACTGGGTTAAAATCATGGATTCATTTCAAAGCCTGGATCACTCTTCAGTGGTGCTGGTGGCACCGTGTCAGACCACAGAATGCTGCTTCAGGGAGGAGAATGGGAGAATGTGTCCAGCACCTCAGGGCTAGATTCACAAAGGGACTTAGCCTAAATGCCACTGTTGGCACCTAAAAATGTAGGCATCACTAGCATTCATAATACCCCCATTCAGCTGTCCCCTAACCCTGAGGTTATCTAAAATTCCTAGGTGTTTCCACTCAGTCCTGTCATCACCTAGCAGCTTGGTCCCAGAGGGATGCTTAGATTAGGTGTTTCTCTGTCTAGCTTGCCTTCAAGGCCCAATCCACTAATCAGTGGGCCAGAGAACGAGTGAGAATGACTTGATAGCCCAGTAGTCAGGGCATTCGCAGGGCCGGCTCTGGCTTTTTTGCCACCTCAAGCAAAAAAAAAACCAAAACCTGCTGCGCGGCCGGAGCGGCAAAGCAGGAAAAAATTAAATAAAAAAAACCTGCGGGCGGCCGGAGCCAGGGTGCAGACGTGCCCCAGCTAGCGGGGGGGCGGGGGAGGGACCGGGGGGAGAGAGAGAAGGGGGGCGGCCAGGACCGGTCGGCGGGGAGGGAAGGACATGGGCTGCCCTGCCAGGCTTGCACCCGCTGGGGCAGATGGAGTGCGCAGCCCACTCCCAGCAGAGCGCTCCCCTCCTCTGTGCCGCCGCCCCCTACAGGGCGGCCGGATCGGCAAACCAAAAAAAAAAAAAA
>NW_020683212.1:0-1257 GCF_002925995.2 Terrapene triunguis
CCCCCCCCCCCCAGGCGGCGGAGGCGTTCCTGGTGCGGCTGCTGGAGGACTCGTATCTCTGCTCCATCCACGCCAAGCGCGTCACCCTCTTCCCCAAGGACATCCAGCTGGCCCGGCGCATCCGCGGCATCCAGGAGGGCCTGGGCTGAGGGGGGCCTGAGTCTCCCCGGGACCCCCCTGTACAGCCCCCAGGGCCTGGGCTGAGGGGGGCTGGACCCCCCGGCCCATCGGTGGTGTCCACAACCGGCTGGGCTGAGCAGGGACCAGACCTGGAAACCTCCCCGGGCCTCAACCTGTCCCCGGACCCTCCCCTGCAGCCTCCCTCCCAACCCCCCTCTGCCCCCCAGGGAGGTTTTATCTGAGCCCCCCTTTCCCGGCTCTTTTTATTCCCCTGAATTCCCCCCTCGGGTCCCCCCAGTCTGAGCCTGGGGCCAGGACACCCCAGGAGTCCTGGGCCCCCCAGCTCCGGGGCGTGGGGGGCTGCACAGGGTTTTAACCTCGGATATTAACTTCTCTCCTGCCCCAGAGGCCCCCCCCGGTGGAGAGGGGGAGCCACAGCGAAGGGCATGGGGGGGTCTCTGACTAGCACTTACCCCCCAGCCAGGCGCACGGGGGAGGGGGGCCCCTGGATGTGGGGGGGCCGGGCCGGTGCGTCGTGTATTGTACAGGGCAGCTGCTGTCACCTCAATAAAGTTGGTTTGAAATTGTCCCAGACTCCCAGCCCCCCCCCGTCTCTCGGCTCCCTACGGCCCTGGGACAACCCCCCCTTCGGGGGGCCCTTCTCGGGGGGCCGCTCTGTCTCGGGCGTTAAGCCCTGGGCCCCACTGCCTCCTGGGGCCGCACCCCCGAACCTCCAGCCGCCTGGCTCTGCCGGGGGTCCCTCGGGGGGCCCCTCGCTCTGGCCCCCCGGAGCCCCCCCGATCTCCAGCCTCCAGGGACTCTGCGCCAGCGTCACAGGAGGGCTAGTGAGCAGCTGGGCCCAGCCCGGCCAGCTGGGTCTGACCCCGTCCCCTGGGGCTCTGGCTGCCCCTTGTCCCCTCTCCAGCTGCCCCCCTCCTTCCAGCCCAGCCCCCATATCCCCTCCCCGAACAGCCCCTCCCCCGCCTTTGTCGTCTTCCCCGGCAAACAGGTTACCTGGGCCCCCACTGCCTGGCCCCCAGCCGGGCTGGGCCTCCGGGTCCGGGCCATTGTCTGGGGTCCCGGCTGCTGGGCGGGGTCACTCCCGGCCCTCTGCACCAACAGACCCCTTCCTTCCCC
>NW_020683213.1:0-1646 GCF_002925995.2 Terrapene triunguis
GGGGGTCTGTGTCGTTACCAGAACAGACAACAACAAACCCAGACGCACCCCAGGGGAACCAGCCTGACCCCAGAGACTCCCCATAGCTTGTCCCAAAGTGGCCTTCAGAACCGTGCGCCAGGTGCACCCAGCAGTGCCATGGCCCCTCCCCATTTCTCCCCCCCAGCTGCCCACCCCCTGGGGCCTCGGACCCGGGGCGGCCTCGGGGCTCCCGTAGAGCTGCTCACCCTTCATTTTCCACCCGGTTTCCACTCCCCCCCGATGCCCCTCCCCAATACAGGGCATTGGAGCCAGCCCCCCTCCACCCCTACTGCGCATCAGGGCACAGCCCCGGCACTGCAGTGGCACAGCCCAGGCTTTGCAGTGGCGCGATTTGCGTGTCACAGTGGCACTGCCCGGGTGTTGCAGTGGCGCAATTTGGGCATTGCAGTGACGCAGCCCGGGCGTTGCAGTGGCATAGTTTGGACGTTGCAGTGGTGCGATTCGGGCGTTGCGGTGGCACTCCCCGGGCGTTGCAGTGGCGCGATTTGGGTGTTGCATTAGCACTCCCCGGGCGTTGGCGGGGCGCGATTTGGGCATTGCAGTGACGCAGCCCGGGCGTTGCAGTGGCATAGTTCGGACGTTGCAGTGGCGCAGTTTGGGTGTTGCAGTGGCACTGCCTGGGCGTTGCAGCCCTGGTGCCATGAGCGTGCAGTGGTAGTGCCCGTAGTGTACCCATGGGCGCAGCACTTCCTCCACCCTCACCCCACATTTTCTCTGCTGGGGTTAATGGGCCACGTCCCGACCCCCTTCCTCAGCCCCCATCCCCCCGGCGGAGGCAGCGGCCCCTCGGCGGCAGGGTGGCGCCATGGCCCTGCGGCTGGCGCTGGGCACAGGACTAGGCCGAGGACCCAAGAGATGGGTACTGCCCTTGGTTCTCCGGCAGTGCCCCGTGGGGCTGCCCGGCTGGGCACCTCCAGGCTTGAGGCTTCCGAAGAGTTAATCGGCCTCGGCCTTCCCCTGCAGGCTTGGCACGGGCGGCCGCCAGCCCGCGGGTTACCTATGTCAACAGCCCACGCTCTGCCCCCCCTCCTGGCATCAGCCGGGGCGCCGCCCCCTGCCCCGGGTCCATCTCCTCTAAGGCCCGGCCCCCCAAAGCTGGCTCAGGCCCCGCTCCCTGCTCGGCCCTGCCGGCTGCTGGCAGCCATCTTAAAACTTGGCAGCCATCTTAGTGCTGGCGGCTAGCAGCGGCCCCATGGCTGAGGGACGGACGGGGCTGGGGGCTGAGCCCTGGGACCGGGGAAACGCAGCCTTCAGAGCGATGAGAAGGGAAGGCCGTGGGGCACTGGCGTGGAGGGCGCTGGCGCGGGGGCTGGCGCAGGAGCAGGGAAACACACGGGTTCTCGAGGCCTCCCCAAGCACAAGCTCCCGCCACCTCTGGGCCCAGCCGGGCATTTTGGGTCTGGTTGCAGGAGGGGAGTGGGGTCTGGTGGTTAGAGCAGGGGGTGGGGAGCCAGGATGCCTGGGTTCTCTCCCCAGCTCCGGGAGGGGAGGGGGGTCTGGTGGTTACAGCGGGGGCGGGGGGCGGGGGCAGGACTCCTGGGTTCTATCCCCTGTCACTAACGCTAGCCCCTTCCCCGGGACTTGACTCCATAGCCCAGAGCCCT
>NW_020683214.1:0-1831 GCF_002925995.2 Terrapene triunguis
GCTGCCTAAGGCAGGGACTGGCAGCCCGAGGGCTGGTGTGTATGAGTGTGAGTGTGGAGCCCCCATCCCTGTTGGTATCAGAGGAGGGGTTTGTGCTGGTGCCCTTGTTCTAAGTCTCTCTGACCTGCACTGCTCTCCCGCCCCAGAAGTGGCTGCATGACTCTTGCTATCGTTTGTACAGTGCCTTGGCATCATTGGGGATGAAAGGCTCAGTGCTGGGAGGCAAGCGAGGCCTAGTGGATAGCGCCCTGGACCGGAACTTAGGAGACTTGGATTCTGTACCTAGCTCTGCCAATGGCCTGCTGGGTGATCCTGGGAACCTCACGTCAGTGCTCTGTGCCTCGGTTTCCCGGTCTGTAAAATGGGATATTTATATTGATCTCCTTTGTAAAGTGCTTTGAGACCTAGCCATGAAAAATGCTATATAAGAGCTAAGCATTATTATTAACAAAAATGTGAATGAATGTAGCCTGTAAGCTTGGCACCATGCTTTATTCACTGTGATTGTGTTAACGTGGTAGTACCCTGATTTGTAATACCAGGGCTTGGATTTATCTGTGTAGATGGGACCAGAGTGACTTATAGCATGTTACTGAACCATGATAAAGCCCTTGGCCAACATTTTCAGAAGTTTAACCATAAAATGGGGTCCCAGAGTTCTTATTTAGGTGTCCAAGTCAGTAGCTGGATTTTTCAAAAGTGCTGAGTACCCTGCCTCTCCCATTGACTTTGTTGAGAGCTGCTTGATGCACCCTAGTATTGAAAAAAAACGGAAAGTTTTTAGTGGAGAAGGGCATAAGAAGACTCAATAGCTGGGAGCTGAAGTAAAAAATTTTAACAGTGCAGGTGCTTTACCACTGAAACAAACTACCAAGGGCAGTGGTAGATTCTCCATCTCTTGATGTCTTCAACTCTGGATGCCTTTCTGGAAGATTTGCTTTACTCAAACACATTTTGGACTCAGTACCTGGCTGAAATTGAATGGCCTGTGATACACAGAAGGTCAGACTTGGTAATCTATAGTCCCTTCTGGCCTTAAAAATCTATTAATATATAATTTTATATGCCTAAATATGGACTTCCTTTAGGCCCTTGTTTTTGAAGATTTTAGTCCAAGTCTTTACAGGGGTCTACTAAGTCTATTGTCCTCTTTAATTTCTGTTACACTATATATTGTGTTAACAGTTAACATTGCTCAAGTACAAGGACCACCAACACTATATTTTATTAATAGCATGAAGCAGTGTTGTTGTTTTTGTTTGTTTAGCACGGTCAGTGTACACCAACTGATCAAGGTAAAGGAAGTCCCTCCCCCAAGGAATTTACAACTGAATCATGTTCAGTTTAAATGTGGAAGCAACTCCAGTGTCTCCCAAGTCACTCTTATTCTACGTGCAACCTCAAGCAAATGGATTATTATTGTTGGCACATAATGGTTTTGTGGTTGGGGTATAGTTCATTGGAACTACAAAGTCACCAGTATATTTTCTTTACACACAGGACTTGTTTGCACTGGGCATGCAAACGGAATCATGCTGAAGTGGTCTCTTGCCTGATTGATGCTGGTGCTGATAAGGAGATTCTCACAGCTAAAGGAGAACTGGCAGCCCAGTTAACGTCAAAGAAAGAAATCAGGAAGATTATGGGAGGTACAACTTACATATTTTGACATTTATTCTAAAATAGTTGGTCGTAGTATTTAGTGATTTTCCCTAGTTCCATAGACTGACAGCATTTCTATTATAAAGACAGGGTCCAGTCCTGTCCTGAAGTTACACCAGTAATGCTTACTCATACAAGTAGTTCCATTGACTTCAGTGGCACAATTCAT
>NW_020683215.1:0-1166 GCF_002925995.2 Terrapene triunguis
CCCCCCCTTCCCAGTGACCGTCAGCTGCTGTTCCTCCTGGCCCCCGGCTTCCCATCCCCTTGAGAGACGGGTCTGTGTGTCAGATCTGGAGTCCCTCAGCCCCTCTCCGGCTCTCTTCCTGCCCCCCGAGGTGGGGAGAACGCTCAGGCCGGGGTCGCTGACCTCTCCTCCCCCCGGGGGCTGCCTCGTGCCCTGCGGTGAGTCCCTGAGACGCAGCCTGGACCGACCCCCACCTGAGTCTGAATAAGCAGCCAGGTATTGCCGGAGAACAATCGGTAACGGCCGCCATCGGCCCCGAGCTGCTCCCGTGTGACCGGCGCGGCTCCGCAGCATCCGGTCCAGTGCTCTGGGGCTGAGTGGGGGCGTTAAAGCTGCCCCGGTGCCTCTCCTTAGGCGGGGCGCATGGGCAGCGCTTAGGGCATTGGCTAGGGCCTGAGACTCGCGGCTTCGAGTCCCTGTGCCCTGGCGCGAGTCTGCAGAACGGGCGGGGGCCACGAAGGACTGAGGCACACGGGGGCTGCAGGGCTCAGGAGGGACCCGCCCTGCAAAGGGAGCTGGAGCTGGTTCTGCGGCAGCTCTGGGTGTTGGATCGGCTGCCGCGAGGGGCCGGCCCGGAACCCCCTGACGTGCCCGTTCTCTCTCTCGCCCCCCTCACAGAGGAGCCCGCCAGGCGCGTCCAACCGGCCAACAACTCTTTCCCCTACACAGATAAGGTTTCTCCACATCTCTGGGGAGGCTCTTGTGCCCCACGGGCTGGGCTGCGAGGCTACATGCCGGGTGCCCAGAGAACTGGCCGCGCTGCCCCCTTGCTGAGCGGCGACTCGCAGGGAGATCTGAGGGGCGTTGGCGGCAGCAGAGACGAGGGGCTCTGTTCCCTGCGCTCCTGGGGCCACGTCCGTCCGTCTGTCTGCTGCACTTCTGCGGTGCCAGGACAGACGCTGGCTGGAGCTGGTGACCTAGGCCTGAACTCCCCTGGAGGCGGGTTACCGAGCCTGCCCCACTGGGACGATGCGCCGGGTCCTGCTGGGGGCAACTGCTGGGGGGTCCCCTTGACGTGCTGGGCTCGGCACCCGGGGGGTAACCGTGACCCCCCCCCCCCCTCCAGGCGACAGCTTAACGCTGCTCCCTCGCCCTGCCTGGCCAGAGTCTCCCCCCTCCCCCCCCCC
>NW_020683216.1:0-1037 GCF_002925995.2 Terrapene triunguis
GTCAGTGTCATGGGGAGGCAGGGAGGTGAGCGAGCGCCTGGGGGCCAATGCCGTGGGGAGGATGGGACGGGTGGGTGATCCTGGGAAAGAACGGGACGGGGTGGTCCCGGGCGGGACAGTCCTGAGTGGGACAGGAAATATCTGATGCCCTCCCCTCTCCCGCGGTGTTGCATGCTGGGGAGTCTCTCTCTCCTACACACCCCGTCTCTGCCCCATGTGTGCTGTCGTGCTATTGGGGTGGGGGGCCCTAGCTCTGTCTCTAACCTGTCCTCCCCAGGCGTCCCATTCGTGCTGCGCTGTGGTAAGGCCCTGAACGAGCGCAAGGCCGAGGTGCGGCTGCAGTTCCGGGACGTGCCGGGCGACATCTTCCAGCGGCAGTGCAAGCGCAACGAGCTGGTGATCCGGGTGCAGCCCAACGAGGCCGTCTACACCAAGATGATGACCAAGAAACCTGGCATGTTCTTCGACCCCGAGGAGTCGGAGCTGGACCTGACCTACGGCAACCGCTACAAGGTGCAGGCCCCCCCCACCAGCCCCCTCACTCCCCCTTCCCATCCATCCCCCACCCCCACTGCCCGAGGAGTGAGAGCTGGACCTGACCTATGGTTGCCAAACCAACCCCCCCATCCCAGCCGCCTCTTCCCAACACAGCCCCTCCCCTCCCCACACCCCCAGTTCACGTCTCCATCTCCCCAGGATGTGAAGCTGCCGGATGCCTATGAGCGACTCATCCTGGATGTCTTCTGTGGCAACCAGATGCACTTTGTCCGCAGGTGGGTGCTGGGCCTGTCCGGCCCTGATCCCCCATCCCCGAGTCGGCCAGGTGCTGGGCCTGTCCGGCCCTGATCCCCCATCCCTGAGGGCCCCGGGCCGTCTGGGTGCTGGGCTCAATCCCGGCCCTGATCCCTGTCCCCGGGGCAGCCGGGTGCTGGGGCTGGATCCATGCAGAGCGGGGTGGGTGGATGCTGGCACCTGGGGACCGTGGGGGAATGGCTGGGTCTGGGCAGAGTCGGGCGGCTGGATCGGGGTGGGGCGGG
>NW_020683217.1:0-4073 GCF_002925995.2 Terrapene triunguis
CCAATCTTCCGTGCCCTCCCATGTTTCGTTTCATACCTCCTCACTGCTTCCCCATCCACTCCCCTCTTCAGGCCCCAGCACCCCACCCAGTGTTCAGGTGTCACCAGTGAAAGTGGGACCACCACCCCTTGGTTCTGTGAGCCTCCCCCAGACACTCCCAGGGCACTCACCCGCATCAAGGTCAGTAGCAGCAGCTCCTGGTTGTGCTGCAGCAGGCTCTGGCTCCACTGGGTCAATTATAAGGTATTCTTGTTGCAATTTTGTGTTCTGGAACTTATTTTTTTAGGACTCCGGCACTGATGCAGTCATAGCCTATGATGAAACTCTTTCAGTTCCAATTGTACCTCAGGGGGATGTTAAACAGCAACTACAAAAGTTAGACATTTTTAAATCAGTTGGTGTGGATAACTTGCAGCCAAGAGTTTTGAAAGAGTTGTCCGAGGAAGTTCCAGCACTGTGAAAGAAAGCTAATGGTGTGCTAATATTTTAAAAAAGGTAAATGGGGCAACGTCGGTAATTATAGGTCTAGCAGTCTGACATCAACCCTAAGCAAAATAATGGGGTAACTGACATAGGACATGATTATATAAACAACTAAAGAAGGATAATATAATTAATGCCAATCAATGTGGGTTTCTGGAAAATAGGTCCAGTCACACTAGCTTGATTTTTTTTAAATGAGATTACAAAGTTGATTGATAAAGTAATCGTGTTGCTGTCATGTACTTTGGTCTTTGACTTGGTACCACACAACATTTGGATTAAAAAAAATCACCCTAAAACCAGACTGATTGGTTCCAACGGTTTTAGAGGGCAATCTCCTTAGCGTATGCACGACATGCCTCAGGTGGACGTGACCAGGTTTCATCACTGAATTTGGGCTGCTGGTTGGATCGTTCCCTTCCCCGGCTTGGGATGCACAATGTGATAAACGGGGACTCACCTTCAAGTGGGTGTGTTTCTAGTGGGATCCTTCAGGGACTGGTTCTTGGCCTACGCTATTGACCATTTTCATCGATAACCTGGCAGAAAACAAAGTCATCACTGGTACAGGTTGTAGATCACACAAAATGAGCAGAGTGGTAAACGATAAAGAGGACAGGTCACCGATACAGAGTAGCCCAGACCCTTTGGCAAACTGGGCGCAAGCGAATGAGAGGCATTTTAACACAGGTAAATGGAAATGTATCCATCTAGGAACAAAGAACGTTGACCCCACCTACCAGCTGGGGGACTCGATCCTGTGAAGCAGCGATAGTGAGAAGGCCTTGGGGGGGTGGGGGAGGAAGTGGCTAATCAGCTCCCAGTGTGCCAACATAGCCAAAAGAGCTATTGGGATCCTGGGATGTATGACCGGGGAATCAATCAACAAAACAGCGGAAGGCCAGTTTTATGAGAACAGTGCCAGACAAATTCACCAAAACAGATGGACGCTTCACACAGGCCTAATGTGGTGTCCATCTTTAAAAAGGGGGAGCTGGGGAACTATAGACCAACTATAGTCTAGAGAAGAGCAACAAAACTGATCCAAGGGCTAGAAAACATCGACCTATGAGGAAAGATTGAAAAAATTGGGTTTGTTTAGTGAGGAGAAGAGAAGACTGAGAGGGGACAACAGTTTTCAAGTACATAAATGGTTGTTACAAGGAGGAGGGTGAAGACTTGTTCTTAATCGCTGAGGATAGGATAAGAAGCAATGGGTTTACATTGCAGCAAGGGCAGTTTAGGTTGGACATTAGGAAAAACTTCCCAACTGTCAGGGTTGTTAAATTATTTTCTCTGGCCAGAGAGGGCAGGACAAGAGGCAATGGGTTCAAACTACAGCATCGCAGATTTAGATTAAACCTCGGGGAAACTGCCTAATTAAGATCAGTAGGACAGTGGAACAGACACCGAGGGAGGTTGTGGAAGAGCCTTCACTGGAGGTTTTCCAATGGCAGCTGGAGCCAGCTGTCTGGGATGGCTTAGCCCCAACAAAGCTTGCATCTTGGCCGGGGGTTAGACTAGCTAACCCTGTGGCTCTATGAAAACAATACAATAGAGATACTGGAATAATTGAGATGCTTTGGTATGGACACCAGCCCTATGCTTATAGGCCTGTCAAGACACATAGAGACAGATTTACACATCCCTTCCCCTTTAGTTTGCCTTTCTTTCTAGTCACCTGAGCCTGACACTTGTGGGCTCCCCCAGACCAGTAAGGGCTTCTGTCACCACCGCCCCTATAACTGGGGGCCCTTTAATGCTTCTGCGGCTCAGAGCTTTGACAGCAGTAGCCAGCCCACAAGCATAAAAGGGGTCTCCTGACATCACAGGTCCCCTGCCAGTGCAGGTCCCCTGACGCCCCGACAGGCCAGCCTAGGGTGGCCAGTGCTGGTTGGACGGATTCCTGGAGGTTTCATCACATGACAATCTTTAATTCCTGGAGCCTGCAGACCAGTACTGGCGAGGTGGGAGCACCAGCTGTGTCGATGGGAGAAGCCTGCCCTTCGACAGTGCTGTCTGCACGGGGGCAGTCGCACCGACACCAGGGCCTGGAGACAGCGGCTGTGAATTCCTCTGCTCCCACGCTACCCCCTGCAACCGCTCTCACTCCGCTGCTCAGCTGCAGGTGAGGCGTGAAGCCAACAGCAGGGTTCTCCCTCCAGCTCCCAAACAGCAACAACGACTGAGCCTTGCGGCTTCTACTTGCCACTAACTAGGTGGCCGGAATCTCTTAGGATCTCTGCCCACAGGCGTGAAGTGTGGCAGCTCTCACCTCAGCGCTCTTAGTGAGAGAGGAATCAGCAGCTACTTCAAAACCCACCCGAGCGCCCACCGCCCAGAGGAGCAGCCCCAAGAGCGTTCTAGCAGTGGGGAGTCTCTCCCCAAGTCCTTTGCGTCAGTCCAGGGCCTCTCCCCACCTCGGCAAACATCAGTGTGGCCCTGGCTGACCCCATGCTGGGCCGTTGTGCGGGCGGCTCCCAACAGGTCCATCTCAGAGACATGGGCCCCACATACAAACCTTGGGTAGATTATGTCCTCAAACAACCTGCAGGTCAAATGCGATGAGGTGCAGCCCGTTGCTCACTCAGTTACCTCTCTTCTCTCCTGGCTTCCGGACCATGACTGGTGCACACCCCTTTTCTTTGCACCTTCGCTGAACTCCTGGGGCTTGTCTACACTTGGCCCTACAGCGTAGACGCGCCCTGCGCCAGTGGGAGTGGCTCTCCTGTCCGCATAGGATACCCACTGCCCCAGAGGCAGGAGCTAGGCAGCTAGCGCTGTCTCCACAGGGACTTGGGACAACACTGGATTTTCCACACCCAACCGATGGACTTCCTAGTGCAGACGAGGCCTTTGCGGAAAGTTTTCTAGAAAGACCAATATCAGGCCTTGCGCTCAGCAGAGCTATTGTGTGTACAAGCCCAGGCAGGTGTTAATAGCTGCCAGTCAGCGGGGGGAAGAGTGCGAGCATGCGTCTCGCGCATACCAGCCAATCTCTTAGGCCTGGTTTGCACTAGGAACTTACATCAGTGCAGCTACGGTGTGAAAAACCCAAGAGATGCAGCAACACCAACCCACCCCTGGTGTAAACAGCACTAAGTAGACGGAAGAATTCTTCCATCAACCTGGCTACAGCCTCTCGGGAGGTGGATTCCCAACGCCGATGGGAAACCCCGCCGCCCCCGCCGGCAGCGTCTACGCGGACGCTGCACTGATGGGGTGTTTGAAGTGTGGACATCCCCTTCATAACCAAACCCGTACTACACACGGCAAACGGACAGCGGCATTCGAAATCCCTCTGAAACCTGTCTCAGATACAAGCTCTCGGGCGGCGTTCCCCGTGCAACCTGCCCCACTTCAATGCTGGGACGTCGATTCCAGTGGATGGGAAAACAGAACATTGCAGGCTGGAGTCACAAGGGGCACTTCCAGCATTTACGCCCCCCTGGCATTGACAAAACCCCCACTCAGCTGCCCCCAACCCTGCAGGCACCTACATTCCCCCGTGAAGCGTCCGCAAAGTAGGGGGGGTGTCATATTTTTAACTCAAAAATGGAGAATTTTTTTGTAATTAAATATATTTTTTT
>NW_020683218.1:0-1258 GCF_002925995.2 Terrapene triunguis
CCCCCCCCCCAGCACATCTGGAAAGGCAGTGACTGCTATAGCACAGCTGGGCAATCTCTGGAGAACATCTGGCTAGGGGAAGGGGCTAGAACATTATGTATATTATAGTTATGTCCCTGGGGAACATCTGGAAAAGGACTAGAGGGTAAAGCACATCTGGAACATGACCCACGGGAACATCTGGAACTGGGGCTGTTAATTATTTATATTCCGGGGAAGACCTGGACAATGTGTGGGGGTGCAGATGCTATGGGACATAGGGAAAGTACGCAGGTCACATCTGGCATCAGGGACCCAGTGCCATGGGGGAACATCTGGAATCAGGGAGCAGACACATCTGGGAACTGTTCTGGGGAACCTCTGGACAGAGGGGTGTATATATATCCTGAGGAACAGGATATAACCTGGAAAGGGTGTATGTGGGGGGGAAGGGGATGCTATAAAACATCTGGAAAGTGTCCTAGGTTATATTTGGACTGTCCCAGGGAACATCTGGAAGAGGGGCTGTCAGTTCTGGGTGACAGCTGGAAATAATGGATGACTGTGGTTATTTTACGTCCCTGGGGAACAGCTGGAAAAGGAGCAGCTGCTAAAGCCCATCTGGCTGGTGCTCTGGGGCACATCTGGCCCCGAAAACATCTGGCAAAGGGAGTGGCCGCAAAGGCACATCTGGGAAGAGGGCAGGTGGCAGCACAAGGGACCAGCTGAACATGGGGAGGCCTCTCACACATCTGGGACGTCCAGCAGGGCACATCTGGCTGGGGGGAGGGGCCGGGGGCTCACCGGGATCTGGGGTTCCAGGCAGATGTTGAAATGCTTCTTCTGGGCGGGCTTGAGGCGCCGGAGCGGCACCCGGGTCTCCCCGATGAACTCGTTATGGGTCAGCTTGTCCTCGTCACAGACCGAGACCCTGCGGGGAGACGGGGAGTCGGGGGGCTGCGGGTCGGGAGTGAGGGGCACCGCGGCGGGAGGGGGCTGCGGGTCGGGAGTGAGGGGCACCGCGGGGGCGGGGGGCTGCGGGTCGGGAGTGAGGGGCACAGCGGAGGGTGGGGGGGCTCACCGCAGGGTTTTCCGGGCCATGTCCTCCCCCGTGATGCCCGTGTACGTCAGCCCCTCGTTCCACACGGGGTTCAGGGTATTCCGCTGCGTTCGTGTCTTCAGCTTGTTGGCCTAGGGTGGGGGAGGGACGCGGATAAAGCAGCGGGAACCAGCGCGTCCCCCGAGGCCAGGACAAACCAGTGCGGCCCAGTGTGCACCA
>NW_020683219.1:0-1398 GCF_002925995.2 Terrapene triunguis
TAGCCATTCGGACAGTTAGAGCCATGAGAGAAGAAAGAGCGGGACAGCCAGGGGGACGGGACCCACAGGCTCACAGGAGTGGGCCAGGGCTCCCTGCTCCCCCACCCCAGAGAGAGGCCCCACAGGGCTGGGGTGAGGCACCCCACTGGACTTGCGCAGCCCCCCCTCCAAGTCACTGACACGGAAGGGGCCTGCACTTTGGCTAGAGACTCAGACCAGCATCCCTGCCCCACCCCAGCTGGGGGGAGAGCAGGAGGCTCCAATCTATCCCCCACTGGGAACCGGAACCTTTCCATGGCCTGGTCCAAAGGTGGGGGGACCCTGGGCATGAGCCAGCCAGACACCTACCACAGGTCACTTTGGTGGGGGATGGGGGCTCCTGCTTGAGGGCAGGGACTGTCTTGGCCCCGCGCCGCCTGCCGAGGGCACTGGCCCGTGCCCTGCCTCTGCTCACCCGTTTCCTCTTGCTGGAGTTGGAGCCTGGAGAAGGGAAGGAAGGTATGGGTAACAGGAGCCTTGCAGAGGACAGGGCAAGGGCTCAGAGCAGAGCTCCACCAAGGGAATGGGATCTAGTGGCTAAAGCAGTGGCTCCAGGAGCCAGGACTCCTGGGTTCTATCCCTGGCACTGGGAGAGGAGAGGGATTTAGGACCCACCTACCACACAGCCCTTGCCCTCAGCTCCCCACACCTCCGGGGGCAGGCACTGCTCCATTTACAAGCCAGAGGAAGGAGCAGACTTCTCCACCGCCGCACGCCAGGGCTGAGATCCATGCTCATTCCCCAGGGTGCTGAGGCCTCCTCGAATGAGATAGGCCTGAAGAGAGGCCAATGGCCTGCGGTCACGTTCCCAGCTATGCAGAAGGGGAAGGGGTTAGTACATCCCGCCCACCCCCGCGTAGCCTGCCATCGTACCTGTCTCCCACTGATCGGGCTGGGTCTCTGCAGAGGCTGAGCCAAGGCAACTGTCCATCTGCCGGTCGGAAGCTGTCACAGACGGGCCGTAGGTGTATCGCTCAGGGGACACTAAGGGGGAGGAGAGAGGTGAGTTCCCCTGGGATAGCACCACAGCGGGATTCAGTGGACGGAAACCGTCCCCCTGTATGCCCCATTGTCCCAAGTCTGGCTCAGAGCAGGCACACCTCAGAGCTCTCCACCCCCACAAGCACAGCCTGGAGCCAATGCCCCCTTCTCCTCCCAAGCCCTGGTACCTGTCCGCTGCCTCTTCAGGGTGACGTAAGGCAACAGGTCATGCCTGGTCAGCAACCGCAGGAGCTGCAGGAGCTGCAGGAAATTCGTCTCATCACATCTCCCTCTCCTCTCCAGCTCCAGCAGCAGCTCCACCCCGTTCCTGGGCTGGTGCCGCTCGCCCACCACCTCTAGGCTCCCAGTTGCCTCCAC
>NW_020683220.1:0-4624 GCF_002925995.2 Terrapene triunguis
ATGAATTGATCAGCCAGCCAGAGCCCAGCTGAGACATGGAGACTTGCTGAGCCTGGTGGTGAAGACTTCTTCAAGGGAAGGGAGCATGGGGTGAATGGGAAAAGGGGGGCAGAGGGAACTGATTAAAAGAACATTGGGTCTTGAATGTCTCTGACATTTGAATTGGTCAGGGTCCCTAGTCACTTTTCAGAGCAACAACTGTGGGGATTTACATGCCCAGACAGCTTAAAATCATGGATGGAAAAAAACAGTTTTCCAGCTATAAAAACAAGAAATTCCTCTGATTTGCAATGTATCTCTATTTTTTATGGAATGCATTTTGAAGCTTAGAACCAAGCGAGGAGCTAGCCAACTCCCTGTACACCTTTGCTATTGAACCTTATTTAAGACAACACCACCTACTGCACACTGTCCATTTGGAAAGATGATTTAAGTGAGCTGGGATAGTTTTGTGAGCCAAGCAAAATACAGCCTCAGCTTTTGCAGGAGGAAAGTTCACTGCGCACACATTTCCGTCTTTGTTCCCGTTATTTATTCCCTTTGTCTTTCGACATCCAACAATCAAAGGAATTAAAAGGATTAAAAAGCATACACACAAAAAGCGATGACTTAATACATCAAAGCCGGTGTTATGCCAGGAGGAATGGGAGCCAAGGAAAGCGAATGCTTCAAATTAAAGCTCCAAAGCGACCATGTGGAGCCGTAACATGACAAGTGGAAAAACAATGGCAATTCGGGATAAAAGCAAAACAAAATGCCCAGGTCAATTCCTTATAGACATCACATTCTAAACCACTGCATGTTACAGGGCCATTTCACCAAAGCGTGGCCTCTCGTTGAGTTACAGTGGCCCTTCTCTCTCGAGTCAGCGCTAAACCAATGGCCCAATATGGTGCTAGGGGACACTATGCTGCAGGGCCTGGCTTTGGGGAATTAGTTTAGTAGGCTGAACTCCTCTTGCTCCGGCAGTGCAGAATCCAATGCCCATCTCAGTACATTGCTGGGCTGCGGGAGGCATTGGGATCCCCTCCCCCCAATCTTGGGGTCAATGAAAGATCCCATGGCTCTTTTTGCACAAATCGGGTGTGTCGGCACTAGTGTCCTAGTGACATGATTAGTAAACAGCCATGTTGCATTTCTTAGAGCGACTTGTGAGTTTTCAAAAGATCACAAATGGACCAGTCAGAAATGCCCATTAGGGCTTGGGATGAGATATGAGTTTATGCATCCAAGGATCGCATTAGCCCTTTTAGCCACAGTGTCACATTGGGAGCTCATGTTCAGATGATTATCCACTGATATCAGATGACAGGCATATAATTAACGAGGCCATCCCTTCTTAATTATTGGTACAACAGTAGCTTTCATCCAGCCTTCTGGAACTTCTCCAGTGTGCCAAGACTTAGTGAAAATCAACATTAGTGATCTCATCAGCCAGCTCTTTTAAAACTCTTGGATGCAAGTTATCGGGACCTGCTGACATTGGTGCTGGACTAGCCGATGCTCACATTGGTGCTGGAGCGATAGTGCTGGGGGTGTTGCCAGACCCCCTGGCTTGTAGTAGTAACAACAATCCAAATACATGTTTTCCGCCTTCAGCAACCCCACTATAAAAAGTGTTCCAGCCTGCTGATATAAAAATATGTTACTTTAGTAGCTGCTGTTCACCATCTTCCCAAGATACCAGTAGAATGGAAAGAGTGTCATCATCATTATATTTTTTCCCAAATACATGTTCAATAAATATTTCTGCCCTTTCTGCGTTATTATGTTGCTGCTCAGAGGTGACATTGTGGTACTATCCAGCAGACCAAATTTTCAGGCTGCTATTGGAAAACCAGTGTCCATGCGCCTTCCTACCATGTAGTAAAGCCTGGCCCTTCAGAACTGCCCAGCAGCTCTGCTGTGGGTATCCCACCTGGAAGTCAAAGTTTAGCCAGCCCTAAAAGCCAGTGAACTTTGGGACCTGGCTACACAAGTGCTAGCGTTGGACAGCCTAATGGTTCTCTGAACGAGATCATTCCTGCCCTCGCTGTGATCCAGTCATTGTCCAAAGAAAGAAAACACAGGGAGAGGCAATCCAATTGCAATCCCTTAATTGCCATTCTAATGAGTCTAGATTATGGCAGGCAGGAAGAGGCCAGGGTAATTATAACCCTCTAAACACCCTGTAGGGAGGTGCATGTTGTGTATTCTTATTTAAATGCTCACAGCTCACCTCTCTCAAAAGGGTTTCTATGCGCCTGTTTGGAAAAGAGGATAGGGCAACTTAACCTTTTCCTCCTGCTGCAGCAACTAGCGTCCCCAAATAGAACAAATGAATGGGTATGGCACAGAGCTCAAGGCCATATTCTTGCTGCCTAGCTGCACGCTGGCATGGAATGAATGGGAAAGAGGTTGAATAGCATTGCAGCAGCTTTTCAATGAAAGCCTGCTACTTCGTGTTCTCATCAGCAGCCTTCGACTTGTGGAGGATCATTGCCGTGAACGTCCCTGAGCTGTGGCCCTCATAACACAGCGAATGTGACACGCTTTTACAGCCTGAGCAGTGCTAAGGTAACTACCGCCCTTCTAGGGAAAGCAAGTTCAGCGGCAGGGCAGGTTGCTTGTTACCTATGAGCTATACTCCCTTGGTGGGTGTTAACATTCCCATGTTCAGGAAAATGTGCTCTGTTTCCGCTCGCTCTCTCCCCCTTTGCACATTAGCTGGCAAAATTGCTTAGAGGACTCCCCTTGAACTAAGTTGCTTTGACAGATAAATAATAAAATGTTAACAATTTATGCAGCTCTGCACCAAATTAGCAGAGAAATGTCAGCCACTAAGTATTGGCTGCCTAGGCCTTAAAATACAGTATCAGGTTTGGGTGGTGGTGCTTTTAAAGAGGCAGGAGGAGAAGGGGAAGGAAAATAGGAGCAAAGACGGCTGAAATCTGATCTAATAGAGGTTGACAGAAACTAAAGTCATCGCGAATTCAGACACCTGTGTCATAAGCATTGAGTGTGTGGGCATGGGTTCCTGTGCACGTACCAAGTTTCTGCTAAGGCACCTCGGTCCAGGGTTCAGTACTGCTGGAGTCAACACTCCACATTTCATATTACCTTGTGCATTACTCTCCAGTGCAATTTTAATCTGCTTCAGGTTACTAATCATCTGGAAGGCAGAAACCTGCAATGGAGTGGGGACGTCCTTCATCTTCTGATACAGAGCTAATACAGCTGTTACTGAAGTAGCTCAGGAACTGAGAACCTTCCTTTATACCGTCTCCCCCTTGCATCCGGCTACGTTGGGAGGCACTGCACATGTCCCCACACAAAATCCAAGAGGGAGCAGCTGGGGATAGAAATGGAAGGTGCTTGAGTCAGTGTGGGGATGTGTATTTCAGGTCCTTCTTGTCAGTGTACAGAGATAGGAATGATCCCCACCAGACAGGCAGCAGGGTGGACCTTTTGCTCGAGTCTTTATTTTCCTCCCGCTGCTGTTGCTATAGCTTCTTACAAGACTTGTATCTTGTGCAACGTAGGGTAAGTTTGCATCAGATTCCAAGCACAGAGTCCCTGGAACTCTTAAAGATTAAAAATGTAGCAAACTATAAATATTTGAAATCCCCTGTAGCTGGCATATGTACTGTCTTTAAGCAGACCTTTTTGATCTGGTATCTGTTTCCCCTGTAATAGCAACGTGTTTCTTACAAGATTTTCTGTAGCAGCAGAAAACTCCATGTAGCTATGGCGTGGCTCAAAGGTTTCTTGCGAGTCCTGCTGCCTACTGAGCTGATAGGAAGCAGTGGTATGGCACCTCCCGGCCCCAGATGGGTCCCTTTCCATTTTTACACTTGTTTTGATTCCATTTGAGCACATCCGTCTGGTGGGGTGGGACTAATTGTGAGTAGTGGGGTCACGCTTTGGGTCTGGGTCTAAATAAGAACTGGCCTGTAAGTGGGCAGTTCTTATTTGGTGATCACTTAGTGCTGTACAAATATGTACAATAAAAGGGAGAACATGGTCCCTGCACCACAGCTCACAATCTGTGGGACAGATTCTTCCATGCTTATCCACATGCCACCAGATTCTCTCTCTTGCTGAAGGCTACCTAACTCCAGAACTGGTGCCACCGAAGGAAGTACATGGGTAAGGGCATGAAATTATGGCCGGTTGAGTAGTATTTTAATCCACAAGCTATTCCTTTGCTTGCAAAGGGTCTCCTGGTAAGTAAGATACTGCTCAGTGGAAATAAGGGGGGACAGCATCCGACCCTAGATTGGATGGTCACGATAATGCTGATGCAATATACTCCAGAAGAGCAGGGACTGGAGGATCCATCTCAGTCTTGGGTTTTTTTTTTTTTTTTGAATGATTGCTGAATGGGCATGGGTGAGTTACAGATGTCTCAGATTGTCACAGATGGATTGGCAGTCACACAGCTGTCCCATGGTACTGGGAGTACTGCTTGTTGTCCTCCTATACCAGGGGTCGGCAATGTTCGGCACGCGGCTCGCCAGGGTAAGCACCCTGGCGGGTCGGGCCAGTTTTATTTACCTGCTGACGCGGCAGGTTCGGCCGATCGCGGCCCCCACTGGCTGCGGTTCGCCGTCCCGGGCCAATGGGGGCGGTGAGAAGCCGCGGC
>NW_020683221.1:0-1018 GCF_002925995.2 Terrapene triunguis
TAGGGGCAATGGGGGTCCCACCTCTCAGCCCCCTGCCCCCGCCTCTGTGCCCCCACCCCTGCTGGAACTATCTCTAGGACGGAGGGGCCCAGAGCTGAGTGCAGGATCCAGGCATGGCCCAGAGCCCTAAAGAGAGGGAGTCTCCCCGCCTGGGTCCAGAGCCCTGGGATCGAGGGGTTTGCAGCTGGGCTCAGTACCCCAGGGGCACGACCTGTCCCTATGTCACTAATCTCTTCAGGGACCACGTCCCTCATTTCCCCAGCGGGGTCTCCTCCCCCGAGGAGCCCTTTCCCACCAAGTGCTGCTGCTTTCCTGGCGACCAGCTGTGTGCATGGGGCCCCTGTGCCGGCGGTGCTGTGGTGGGGTTCGGGGAGTGTTGGCGGAGCTCCATGGGGGGAGCTGTAGGGGGTTCATGTCCAGGCACAGGGGAGCCTGAATGGGGGCTCTGCACATTGAAAGGAAAAAGGTTCTTGGGCGGAATGGGTGCAGACACCGCCTGCTTTGGGGCTGGGATAAGGACCGGTCTCCAGGAGGCAGTCCCTCCCCCGGTAGTCCTGCTTCCCCAGAACCCCAGGGGCCTGGCGCAGAGCTCCTCAGTCCCCGAGGCTGCGTGCTGGGCAGGGCAGCCGGAGGAGCTGCCCCTACAAAATGGGGTTTCCAGTCCTCAGAGCTGGCTGCAGGAGGAGCCGGTGCAGAGCCAGTGTGTCTGCTGCCAGACAGAGCGTCCCAAGGACGCAGGCAGCCGTCAGTAAACAGCATCAAAGCAGGGGACAAAGGGCAGGCAGCGTGAGCTGCTTCCAGCAGTGGCTACTGGCTTGGCTACGTACTCCCCACCCAGGGACAGACTCGGGCCCTCACTTGCTGGGTTGTGGGTGCTGCTCACTGCCAGGGAACAGGCAGGGGCAGACGGGCAAGTGAAGGCAGGAGGGGCTCCGGGGGGCACCTTCTCCCTTCCTGGAAGCTGCTCTCACGCCGCGGTGGGTAAGTGGGTGTCAAGGCGGCTGCATGCACCTTCCAC
>NW_020683222.1:0-1302 GCF_002925995.2 Terrapene triunguis
GCTGAGCTAGGCTGGCCCCGCCCCGCAGGGGAGAGGAGGTGTCGGGGTCCCCGCCCCGCTGCAGGTATCCACAGGACAGGCCTGTAGGGGCTTGCCGGCATACAGCCCCGTGCGCTGCCATGCAAACACGGTAACAGCCACAGATGCACCAACACAGGCTAACATACAGGCACTCACGTGTACCCGCACACACACTGACACGCTAAGGGACATGTGTCAAACACACGCTGACACAGACGCACTAACACAAGCACATGCCAACATGCCAGAACATGTGTACATGCAACCACCCCACATGCACTGCCACGGCTTAATGCACAAACGTGTGTGGCGAACACAACTGCAGTGACACGCATCAGCAGCACACACACGCACTGACACACATGCACAGATATCGCACAAATGCTTGTGCTAACCTACACGCCTACATGGATGGACACACGAACATGCACCAACACACAAGGACACGCCAGCCCCACCCCCGGGTGTGTGGCCCCCCCCAACAGGGCTTGGCAGGAGAACACGTGCTAACACGCACCGACACGGAGGGGACGTGTTGCCGTGCGGTCCCGGGGTGCAGTGTGTGGGGGTGATGTCACCACGCGAGGTCGCGAGGTCACCACCCCGCCTGACCCTGGCGTTGCTACCGCCTGGCGTGATGTCATCACGTGTGGCCAAGACCTCGCCGGATACGCTGTGATGTCACAGCACCTAGATGTGACATCACCAGATCTGTCACGATGGCGTTGTGGGTGGCCGTGATGTCACCGCAGAAGGTGGTGATGTCACTACGTCTGATTATGACATCATCAGATCTGGCCTGATGTCATGCTGCCGCCCCTGGGGGGCGCTCCTGCCAGCACGTCCTGCTTCTCTATGCTGCCGCCTGCCCCGGGCCGCTCTAGCCGCCCGGCTCGGCTCGACTCCTCTGCCCTGGGGGGAGGGGCCGGTCGCGCCGTCGCTCTCTGTGGTCGCGAACCCGGAAGTTGGCCGCTCTACCCATCCCATCTCGTATGCTCCGAGTCCTCCGAGCCTCTTCGCGGCGCTGTGCGACACCTGCATTTGCGGCCGGGCCGGGCGCGCTTTACGGCCGGAGGGGCCGCCCGTGGCCGGCGGCGTTCGCGACAGCGGGGAGGAGGCGGGGGCGCTTTACAGCCGCGGGGGAGGTAGGAGGAGGGGGGGCAATGGGGGGAGGGGATGGAAGGGGCTGGCGGGTTGGAGGGGCGGGGCGATGGGGGGTGGGGGTGGGTAGGAGGAGGGGCGATGTGGTGGAAGGGGGCGGAGCGATGTGAGGGGGCGGGG
>NW_020683223.1:0-1321 GCF_002925995.2 Terrapene triunguis
GGCAGGCCGAAGGGCTGTCAGCAAAGCCCAGCGCCGGCTCTGGCTGGGGCCCCTGGGATTCTCAGGCAGCTGCAAGCCAAGGCGGAGCCGGCCCAACAGTCAGCAATTCCCTTTCTCGGTAAGGCCACTGCTAAAATTAGAGCCGCTGGCAGGCAGCGCGGAGCGGAGCGTGCGGGGCTGAGACAGGCACCCAGGCCTCTGGCCTAGGAGCGAAGGAAGCTCCCTCCTCCCTTGGAGGGGGCACCAGCCAGGGGATACTGAGCATTCAAGCTCTTTCATTCACCTTTTCTGCCCTCCCCAACACGGCTGCCTCAGCAGAACAAGGTGGGGACAAGCGGGCAGCTGGTGCACCCCAAAGCTGCAGCCCTCCTGGAGCCCCCTCCACCCACAGCTGTGGCACAACAGGGGCACCTGCCTCAGTTTCCCTCTTTCCGGGTCCCCAGGAACTCTGCACAGGCTCTCTTGCGTCACTAGCACCCTCCTCGGGGCTAGTTTATTACAAAACCCTTGTGCGAGACGGCCCGTGACAAGAGTCCCCAACACCGGCCATTTCTCACACCCTGAGAGCTAGTCCCTCGAGGCCTCCCACTCCTGCATCCTCACTGGTCCCTGGGCTCAGCCGCTGTCCTACTGCCAGGCCAGCCACCTCACTCTTCCAGACAGCGTGCAGCCCTGCTCTTCCCAGCCAGACCCCCGTGCCCCCCTGCTGGGATCTCTCGCTCCCCTGGCCCTGCCACTGCTCCCTGGCTTAGGGACAGCAGCCTGCAACCCCCCCTACGGCTCTCCTGCCTTCCCCAGGAACCAACTGCAGCTACCTACAGGGGCCTCCTGTAGTCTCTAGCAGCTCTCACCTGCTGCTCTCCCCTCACTCCCAACTGCTTTCAGGGCCCAGGTGTCCCTTTTTGAGTCCAATTGGGAATCAGCTGAGGAATCACAGGTGCATTGGCCTGGGCCAGCGCCCCCGGCGACACGGGCCTGCGCAGTGCTCTGTGCTTCTGAGACCTTGGCAGCAGCAAGCTGGAATCGTGGGTGGAGGGAGCCTCCAGGCCACATGGGGCTCAGTGCTTGGGGCAGATTCCTGGGAGTGGGAGACAGGTGCATGGGGCTCGCAGCAAATGGGCTGGAGTTTGGCTCGGCTCGAAGGGCCAATGATCGTTTTAAGGGCCAGGATCCCCTTGCCCCCTAAAGAAAGACACTCGTGTTGGAGGGACGGGGCTGCCAGCTCTTCCTAGCCTTGGGATTCACACACTACGGGTCCCCAGAGACACCACACTGCCCTCCTCCCCGCTTTAATTGTGGCCTGGGTTTGTGGCCCCTCGCT
>NW_020683224.1:0-1893 GCF_002925995.2 Terrapene triunguis
TCCTGCCCCTGACCCATTAAAGGGGCTGCGCTCTGCCAGCCACAGGCAGCCACTCGCTTTCCTATTTTGTGGGTTGTTTTCTCTTGTTTTGAGCTTTTTTTTTTAATTAGAAACCAGCTGATTAGCAGCTCCTCCTCCTGGAGTTTGGTTTCCTCTTCCTGCCCCCCAGCTTGCTCCTGGGCAGGCCTGGGCCAGCCACATGCAGGCATCCCCCCGCCCCCCAGCTCCACTGGCTGAATCTTTCCAAGGCGTCTCACCCCTAGTAGTGAGAGCGGGGCCAGGGGCCTGGCTGCACAGGGCTCTGCCTAGAGCTGCCACCCCCAGATCCTAAGAGCCCAGACGCCTCCATCTTGCAGCAGCCCTGCTGCCCACCCCGGCCTTTCATTCAGCCAGGGCCAGAGTGTCTGGCCGGGTTCGCTCTGGTTCTAGCCCGCAGTGGGGCCCCTGTTCTCAGGAGCTGCATGCCCGGCAATGTCTGGATCCGCTTTGGTTCCAGCTCCGGGGGATGGGGGGCTTTGGCTGGCCCTGCCAGGGGCCTACCCTTCCGTTTGCATAACGAGTCCCCCCCCGGCTGTCCCTGCCCCAGCAGAGAGATTGCTCACCTCCCCCACGTGGGACCAGCCAGGCAGCGGGCCGAGGAGCTTCCCGGCTAGGCTCCATCTGTAACACGGCCCGTCTGCGGGGCTCTCATGTAACATCCCCTGGCCTCCAGCGCCTCGCTCTGCAATGGACGGTCTCCCCTCTCCCCATCCCGAGGCTACTGATTCATCCCCCAGCTGGGAACCCCAGATGTTTTTCTGAAGCTCCATGTTTCTCCTTGGCTGATGGGCCCTTTTCCTCTCCCCTGAGGCCAAACTCCACCTCTGCTTGCTCGGGATAAAGGAGTCGCGCGCTCTCGCTCTCTCTAGAACCAGTGCCAAGAATCACAATGTAAGAAATAATCTACTTTTAAAGAGACGTCTAACAGGTTTTAATACTGTAACAAGTGTAATTATCTTCTGTTTCATCAGTTGACAGCCCTGGCTGCGTTATATAACTCATACTGTGAAGACAAAGGTGTTTTGATTCAGAAATATGAAATCTCCATAGTCTTACTTTGTACAAAAAAATAAATAAAAATCCTCAAACTTTAACCTTTACAGCCAGGCTGTCTGCTCCTTCTTGGGGGTCGTCACACGCCTGCCGTGGGTGGTAGTGGCTCTAGGCCGCCCCAGGCCCCAAAGATCTAAGGGTCTAAGACAGAGCTGGTCGGCCGCACGTGCTGGGAACTGGACCCGTCACATCCCAGCACGGTGGCCGGAGCACAAGGCCAGCCTGCCTCTGAGTAACCAGGGGAATATTTAGGGCAGCCTACCGTGCCTTAAGGTTGGGCAGGGAAAGATGCGGAAGTGACGGCCCTAGAAACGCCCCCGTGCTGTGGAGAGCTCCCCCCATGGGGTCTCTGCACGGGGCAGTTGAGTCTCGGGAATAACCAGGGACGTGGCCATCGCGTGGCTAGGAAGTGTAGGGGGCTGCACGCGCTGCGTGCCCCGCTGAGACAAGGGACGGGGAACCCAGGGCCAGCTCCAATCCCTCCCCATCTCTATGTTCTCTGGAGCTGATCTCTACAGCCAGCCCTCGGCCTGCCCCAGCTGCGGGTCAGGCCTGAGGCTGATCCCAAGGCAGACAGTTGGCTGGAGGTCTGTCAGCCTCTTTCCCCTTCCCACTGGGCAAGCAAACCTGCTCTGCATTCTCACCCACCACGGGACTGGGCCGGGCTGGCCCCCCAGCACCCACAGGAGCTGGCCGGGGGGTGTGGTCCGGAGCATGGGCACTCTTAGGCTGGTGCAGATGGACTCGATCTGCCAGGCGAACGGGACTGGTACCCGGAGGAGCACATGGGGGTGAGAGCAG
>NW_020683225.1:0-2311 GCF_002925995.2 Terrapene triunguis
GGCTCTGACTCGAGGCCGGGGATGCGCGGCCTAGCCCTCCCGCCGGCCCCGGCAGGCCCACAAGCCCCACTCGAGCCCCGCGCGCACCTGCCCGCGCCGCCGCCGCCTCGGGTGCCCTTCCCGCGCCAGGCCCCACCGCCCGGCCCCAGCCCGCTCAGGGAACCATTTTGCCTCCCTCCAGCCGGAGGTTAACCCCCCCCCCCCCAAAAAAAACCCCCGGCCTGTCCCCTGGGGGGAACCCCACGAGCAGGCCTGGCCCGGGGGTGATGTAACCTCCCCCCCATAGCAGGGAATTCAGGTGGGGGTGGGGGTGGGGGTGGGGGACCCCCCCTCCCCTGAGCCGGCCGTGGGTGGGGGACCCCCCCGCCCCCCCCGGAGCCGGCCTGCGGCGAGGGGTGGGGAAATTCAATACTTACTCAGGGGTGGGATGTTCCGGATCATAGAAATCCCCCATCTTCGGCCTCCCCCTGGATCAGCGGCAGCGAGGATCCGAGCAGCCCCCGCCCCGCATAGAGAGAGAGAGCGGGGAGGGTGTCAGACAAACGCCCCCCCCAGCCCCTTGCTCCGCTCCGCCGGGTCCCCTCGCACCAGAGCCGCCAAACCACCTCCGGGATGGGGGGGGGGCTCGGGGGGGTGCGCGCTGTCCTGCCCCAGCTGCCGCCTTCACATCCTCCTCGCCCTGCCCGGGGGTGGGGACACCACAGCGGGCCCCGGGGGCTGTCCCGGCGGCGGGGAGTGCCTGGGGGTCGGAGGGGGGGGGTCTCAGGGCTGATGCTTCGCCGGCCACCCCCTTGCAGCCAACAACACGCTTCCCATGCACCGAAATCCGCCGCCTCGCCTCAGGGCCAGGAACCTGCTGCCGCTGCCCAGGCCATGGGGCTCCCCTCCATCCCGCGGGGGGAGGGCGCAGGAAGAAGCCAATTTATAATGAGCCCTAATCCTCTCCCTCCAAAAGCGATCGCCTTGCCGGGGTGGGCTGTGTCCTCCACGGCCCCACCCCAAAGAGGAGCCACGCTTCTTCCCCAGGAAATAATCCAGCCAAGCAACGAAATGAAATCAACCCCGCGGAAACCTCCTTCCCTCCGTAACTGTAAATCCTCAAGTTTAGACGTGTCTCTCCCGTCGCGGATTCGGTTTCGGCTCCTCTTCTGCTCCAGGTGTCCGATCCGATTCCCTGGAGGAAGGGGGGCAGGGGGGTTTCACAGCCCCTTATGCTGGAGTCCTGGGAGTTAAAAGTGGGTTCTATTTGTACTAGCTCTCCCCTCCCCCTTGCACTGTATTTTTCCTCTTGAGCGGCGGCTGAGCTTAGAGGCTTCTTCCTCGCTCCCTCCTCCTCCTGCTCTGAAACACAAACGGAAACTGTAACTCATCTACTTCCTACTACGAGAGAAACAGCGACAAGGCCCCAAAGCAAGCAACTGCCATAAATGCAAGCGGCTGCTCCTTCCCTGCAAGGTAAAGAAGCAATTTCATGTCGTGGAAACAAACATGGAGCAGGAAGCTCATTATTAAAGGAGACATGCCTGGTTTGGGGCTTGTATTGAAGCTCAGGTTTTTCTTCCCCGATGAGTAGTTTGCAGCCTTTTTTTTTTTTACATTTGGGAACTAGGAGCATTGCCCTCTCCCCCCTAAAGTACCTGTTCCATGGATATAAACATTCAGTAATTTCCCCAGCCCAAGGGCTGTATTTGTGTCTTCTATAGATTTTCTGAGAATTTGCATCATCATTACAACACATTATTTACCTCCATCCACAGCGTTGGTACTTTTACTTGATTTTCCTCCTCTTGAGTAGCCACTGCACGGCTTGCCCCCAGTTTACAGGAAAAGGTAGACTGGTGCATTTTAAGGCTATGATACTACAAGTCACTCCTGTGGGTGGACTTGTTAGTCAGTGGACATGGTAGTCCTCCCATGCGGAGTCAAGTGGCACCACAGGACACAGTCAGGTTAAAAACCATATTTTTGTCAAGTGTTGTTGTAGCCGGGTTGGTCCCAGGATATTAGAGAGACAAGGTGGTGAGAGACACAAGCTTTCAGAGCTCTGTGTAAGCTTGAGAGCGCTTGTGTCTCCCACCAACAGAAGTTGCTCCAATAAAAGATATTACACCCCACCCACCTTATCTGTCTAATATTTTTATCAAGGACATTTCTTTACCCATGTTAGCATCTTAGCTTCTTATTAATAAAAATATTTAGTACTTACAGAACACATCATGACAAAGCATCCTGTGGCACCTTATAGACTAACAGACGTATTGGAGCATAAGCTTTCGTGGGTGAATACCCACTTCGTCAGATGCATGTAGTG
>NW_020683226.1:0-3700 GCF_002925995.2 Terrapene triunguis
GGGGGAGGGGAATCACCCAGGGCCTTCTGTCACTGTCAGACATTTGCTGAAGCGCTTTACGACTGGACAGGGAAGTTGCCTCACCTGCCACTGAAATGCAGCCACCTCTGGGCTGCCACGCAGCAGCTGTTTAACTGCTCACAGCAATGCAGCTAGGACAAGGAGTGAGGGAGCCAACGTACCCTGCTGAAGCTGCGGGTGAGCTTGGGGCAGCAGGATGGAATTGCCCCGTTGGGATCTGGCCAGGGTGCAGACACTGACGCCCTGGCTCAGGTGGAGGTTGAATGACTGCAGGCGTCCTGGGTTTGCTGCCCCTGGGAGGGACGACCCTGCACAGCTCAGCGTCCCAGCCGAGGGCTTGGGGCCAGTGTGCATTGTGCCTCCCAGCCCCCTCTGTGCCCAGGGCTTGGGTCTATGTCTCTGGGCCCTTTGCCAGGCACTGGCTCCGCTCAGCCCTGCTCGCCTGGCCGCCTGGTGACCAAGGCTCCCAGCAGGGACAGGTTGGGCCCCCCCAGCCCTGCAGCAGTGTCTCACCAGCAGCCCGGTGTGAGCAATGCCCCAGGGGTGTCCAGGCTGCGAGTGTGCACACGGACGTGGCTCTGGGCCGGTGTACACCTGCCCCCCAGTCTGGGCTCTAGGCTCCCCTCGCACGCCAGGAGCGGGTATGTTCCCGTGCCCAGGCTGATGTGTGTGGATTATGGCTGTGCTCACGTCACTGTGTGTCTGTACACATGTCCATGTGTGTCTGTGTCCGTCCTCGTGTGCATGGCCATGGTTGGGTGTGCACTGCACGACTGTGCATATGCCTATGTGCTCGTGCGTGTATATATCTGTGGGTGTGGGTGTGCTCACGCGTGTGCATTTGGGCATGTTGTATCCACACTTGCTGCGTTCCCCCATCCCCCCCGCCCCGGTCCCACGTGCCTGCTGTGCACACACAGCTCTGGGTGAGCTCCCTGGCAGGGCTGTGCGCTCAGGTTTCGGTGCATAACCTCCTTCGTCTTTGAAGCCTGTGCCAGAGATGAGGTCGGGAGTTCTGAGCCGCATGCTGCAGGGAAACCCCTCCCCTCCCCCGCAGTTGTGTGTGTGCTCCCCCCTCCCGCCCCCAGCCTGAGCCAAGACCTCTGAGGCTGGGCAGGTGCCACTCACTCCCACTGCCCCTCTCTGAGCCACAGCCCAGCCTGGGGGGCTGCCCTGGGCCACTCGCTGGGGCTGGAAAGTGTGACTGGGGTGGTCCTGCCCTGGGGGAGGGCTGGATTTGACCCCTCAGTGCCCAGTGCAGGAGTCAACTGGTTGAGGCTGGGCTGGGCCAAGCTGGATCTCCTGGGTCCTCGACTGCCCCAGTGCCCCCTTCACCTGTGGGCAGAGATGGGCGCACAGGTGTCCCGAGACAGGCACTGCTGCCAGCGGCAAGGGATTCTGGGTAACCGGAGAGTGCCTGGCTGAGGCCGCTCTGCTCTGCCCCATAGAGCTTGGTGAGCCGGAGCTCAGACCCCTGGACACCCCCCTCCAGGCCCCCTCTCCCACCACTGCACCTGCCACCTTAGCCAACTGCCCCGCACCCGCTCCCCTGCCTGCCTCCTGCAGAGGGTGACAGTGGCCCGGCGCCTTGCAGACGAGGTATGTGACTGGGAGTCGGCTCCTGGGTTCTAGTCCCAGCTCTGTTGCAGACACTGCGTGACCTCGGGCAGGTCACATCATCTCCCTGTGCCTTGGTGTCCCCACGGCAGGGCGGGGGCAGCGACCCTGAGCACGCAGAGAGGCGAGGAGCTGGGTGAGTCCCCAGCACTACAGAGAGGTGCCAGGGAAGACACCTGGGGCCATGGAGGCTGCATCCCCCTCCTGGGAGAGCGTGGGGGGCAGACCTGGCCAGCGTGGGGGGCAGACCTGGCCAGCAACTCTGCAGGGCAGCATCATTGGCAACCAGAGCTGGTGCCCCCTCCCCCATTGCACCAGGGCATCCCTGGGGGATGCAGAGATTCGGGGCCTGCACTGGCCCCCATGTGAGGACACAGCACAGAAGCCTGGTGGGACTGGGGGTGGGGTGGGGCAGGAGGTCAGGCATCTGGGCCTGAGGAATTTACAGACTTCTGTTGACTGAAATGAGGGCCAGTAAAACTTTTAACAGCAGCTGATGAAAGAGGGACAGTTGCTGGTGGGCCGTGCCCCGCCCCATGGCACAGCCCCAGGGGACCGCGGGTGCAGCGCGGGATGAAGGTGGCCTTGGAGCGGGCAGAAGAGTGCCGCTGACCACGCAGTACTGGATGTTATCGAGGGTTGTTCTGGTCTGACTGGGGCCAAAGGGAAGAGCTGCCGGGGTTCAGACGGGGGCTAACAGGCCTCAGGCTGGAGCAGCGCCGGCAGAAAAGCAGCGTCCTCGTTAGCTCCATGTGGAGGCTGGGCAACCCTTCCTTTGCTGTTTCCCGACTTCGCTGCTTTCTGGGCGTTGCGCTGCCCAGGTTTGGGTGCGGGCCGGGCTAGCCAGCCGCTGCTCTCGGGGGTGTAACGGGCGAGATCCCCCGTTCCTCCCTGGGCAATGGGGCTGTCACCACGCGGGGGAGAGGGGGTGCTCTTGGCCTAGCGGTGAGCACTGCTGTGTGCCCAGAGACGAGCGAGAACTGCCCAGCTGCTTTGGCGGATCAGACAGCGCTCGTGCCAGGGCCAGCCACAGGGCTGGGTGGTGCTGAGGGCTACGGCAGGGTTTGAGTGGTGCCAGGGGTTTGTGTGGGCACAGGTCCTGGTGCATGGAGAAATACCAGGTGCCCCGGCCTGGGAGAGCACGGGGGAGGCGCAGCGCAATCCCCGTCCAGCTTGCAGGGGCAAGCGCACAGAAGCTGGCGAGCTGAGCACTCACGCGCCTGGCCGGCTCGCTCCCCCTCTGGTGAGGGCTGCCAGGGACGCTGGGCAGACGCGCCGAGAGGGGATCGGATGGGGGCGGGGGGACATTGTGCGAATTGCAGGTGCGCTGACCAGATCTGCCCCCACCGCAAGACTGGCCTCCGGGGGACTGATTGAAACACAACGGGGCCGTGTGCTCTCCGCTGGTCCTGCCTTGCCCCCGTGTCACCCCAGCGCCTGCGCACAGTGGGGTGAACCCCAACATGGGGACGGGCCCAGGTGCGAATGGCGGGGAAGGCGTCATGTCACCGGAGCGCGAAGGCCCCAGGGCGATCTCCCGCCGGCCGTAGCTGGGTGGGGGGGGGCCGTCTGACTGCTGGCTCTGGGACCCCCGTTCAGAGCCCCGACAGCAGCAGCCCGCCAAAGGGGAAGGGCCAGGAGCCTGGCTTGTCCATGCAGGCTTTGGTGTTCCTGTGGCCTGTCTGGAGAGGTGCCCAGAGGCTATGGGGATGGGCAGCCGGGCGAAGCCTTACGACAGAAGAATGCACCGGTGTGTGTGGGGGGGGTGGTACCATTTACCGAGGGCTTCCCGTGATCTGCTTGCGCGTCTCTGCACACTCGCTCCCTCTCTCTCTCCAGCTCCGGGGTACCCCAGGTTCTCGGGGAGTCTGGCCTCCACCTTCCTGCCCATGAGCCATTTGGATCACCATGGAAACAGCAACGTCCTCTATGGCCAGCATCGGTTCTACGAAAGCCAGAAAGCAGGTACCAGGAGGGGCTGGGGCAGGGCCTGGAGTCTGCACCCCAGTGGCTGAGCTCCTGGGCCCCAAGGCAATGGGCGGGGAGGGGCTGCCGGGGCGCC
>NW_020683227.1:0-2326 GCF_002925995.2 Terrapene triunguis
GGAGCTGGGTCAAAGCCCCAGACGGCTCAGAGCAGGTTTCCGAGCCCAGGCTCCTGTCCGAGTTTAGCCCTGTGGCGCCAGCCCGCGAGCCTGAGTCCATAGACCCGGGTCTGAGACTCCCTGCCGGGGGCGTTGCCGTGTAGATGTCCCTGAAAGGCCACTGGGCTCTGCCCTGGAGCTTCCTGCTTCCTGGGATGGCCTGGGCCATGGTCGGGGAGGCTGTGAGCAGCCAACTCTGCCCTAGCGATTGCGCCTCTCTCCCCCGCCAGTGATCTAGGGACCCATCCAAACCGCAGTGGGACCCTACCCTGGCCTGGCTGCGGACGGCTCTCTCACCAGAGGAATGGCTAGCCCAGCTGCAATAGCATCTGTCCTCTTTACAGGGAGCCCAGGAGTCCTGGCACCTGCACTGAGCGTTCCAGGGGTCGCTGACCCCCAAGAGTGGGCCTTAAGGGCTCTCCTCTGGGGAGGGGGCAGCACAGCCAATGGCGACCCCCTCCCACCCACTGCCCTGCCAGGGCCCCTTCCCCCTCGCCTACATACACACACACACAGTTGTCCACACAGGCTGTGTCACACCGACACACACACACACACACAGTGATCCACACGGGCTGTGTCACACACACACACACACACAGAGTGTTCCGCATGGGCTGTGTCACACATATACACACACTGATACACATAGACTTTGTCACACACACACACGGAGTAATGCACTTGGGTGTTGTCTCACACCCAAAGTGATACACAAAGGCTGTGTCACACACACTGCAAATTATACACGGGGGCTTTGTTTCTCTCTCTCTCTCTCTCTCTTTCATACACCCGCTCACTGAGGGTGCTATACATGGGCTGTGCCATACATACACACGCATACAAACACACACACATAGAGGGCTCCAAACAGGTTGTGTCTCTCACATCCACACATCAAGGGTGCTATGAACAGGTTCTGTCACACCCACACCCGCAGTGAGAGTGCTACACAGGCACCGTGTCACACACACTCACTGACAGTAATCCACACACGCTGTGTCTCTGTCACACACAGCGAAACACACAGGCTGTGTCAGACACACACAGAACGAGACACATGTTTTGTGTCTCTCACATACACACTGAGGTGGCTACACAGGCTGTGTCACACGCGTGGAGGGTAACACACACAGATGCAGAGTGACACATGAGACACTGCGAGTGTGATACACCTGGGTTGTGTCTCTCTCTCACACACACACTGAGAGTGAACCCCGGGCTCTCACACACATCCCATGCCTGCTCTCTGTGTCCCAGTCCCTCACGCTGACAGCCCGGCGGGCCCTGGCACCCCCAGCTGGGGTTGGGATCTTGCCTGCTGGGATGCGCTAGGGAGGACGTTGCATGACCCGGTAGGAGCCCCTCAACAAGCACCTCGCCCCCCAGGAGAGCTACTGTCCAGTGTCACACAGGGATCCCCAGCGGCGGCCCCAGCTGTGCTCCCAGCTCTACCTGCCCCAGCCCCTACCCCAGGGAGAGCCCTGGTGCCATGTCACGCTTGGGCAGGGATAGTTGGGAGCATGCCTGCCCCAGCGGGGGGAGGGTGGGAGCAGAAGGGACGGGCCAGGCTCTGCGAGGGGCTGTGGATGGGACCCAGGGACGGCTGGGGGAAGGAGAGCCCAGGGGCAGCGCGGGCACGGATTGGCTCGGGGGCTTCATTGAGCTGCTCCATTCCCAAAAGGGGTGCGTGGCATTAGCAACCTGCCCGCTGGGCATTCCCCTTCCCTTGGGGACACATGCTCCAGAACCAGCCCCCCGGGAGCCCGTCCCTGCCAGCGAGTGCCTGAGGTCAGGTGCCCCAAGAGAGGTGGCCCGGCTTGGGGAGAAGCAGCTGTTGCTTTCCTTACCTCCTTGCCGAGAAGCCGGGAGGATGGCGAGGAGGAGGAGGACTCCAGGAAGGAGGGATGCAGCCAGCTGCCTTGCCATCTCTTGAAGCAATGCCCCAGTCCTCTTGCAGCCAGTGTGTTTTATCCCAGAGCTGCTTAATTGTGGCTTCCAAGGCTGTGAGGGGCGAGGGGTGGGGGCTGGCCGAAGGGAGGGGAAGGGAATGAGGGGAGAGGCACAGGACACTACGTCATTACAAAGGGCAAAGCCTCTCCAGGCTATTGGGCTTTTTTCCCTTTCTAATTTCTCTCTCTTGCTGCTTTCTCCAATTCTGGCGCGTCTCTGCCAAGAGAGCGGGGCAGCTGCCAAGAGAGCCTTCAGCGAGAGGAAGGGGGAGGGCTGGGCTGCCGAGCGCTCCCTCCCCCCGCACCATAATGGCCAGGCCATACATCGCGCCTCC
>NW_020683228.1:0-2598 GCF_002925995.2 Terrapene triunguis
GTTTCGGGGCAGCCCCCCTGTCCCTGCAGTGGGCAGAGCCTTGGCAGTGCCAGACCCCTGGCCAGGGAGGGCAGGGGGAGGAGAGGACGGAGCTGCCGGGGGTGGGGGCTGGGGGCCGACAGCTGGGCCCAGAATTACAGCTCTGCATCCAAATAAAGCCGTAATGACAGTCCTGGCCCAGACGCTGCCAATTACGCCGGGCGGGGCCGGCACCACAGAGCCAGCTGGGGAACAGGACACGCAGCCAGCCGGGGGCCATGTGGGGCCCAGGCGTGGGGAGGCCGGGCAGCACATGCAGGGCCCTGCTCTGGGGCAGCGGCTCCTCTCCTCGTCTGCCAGGCCAGAGGCTCCCAGGGCACCCGGCCACCAGCCCTTGCGCCGGGTGCTGCTAGGAGCCGCCGCACTGGGGAGCTGGCATTGCCTGGGGCCAGCTGCTGGGGGGCCACACTGCCCCAGAGCCCGGCCGTGCAGCCGTGCGGGGTGGCGCTCACCTGTGGCACTGGTGCCAGACCCAGGCGTGGCGGCCGGTCTGGGGCCGGAAGTCGGCTCGGCCCAGGTTGTGGATCCGGGAGGAGAAGCGCAGCAGGCGCCGGTGCCCGTCGGGCCAGTTGGCGTGGTCGGCCGAGTGCGAGAGGCAGCGCTCCTCATGGGCGCAGTACAGCATGGCGAGCGGCCGCTCCTCCAGGTAGCCCGTCTCCTGCACCACCTGCGCGTCCAGCACCAGGTCCGGGGCGGCTGCAGGATCCGCGGGGTCAGGCTGGCCTGGCTTCCCTCGGGCCGGGCAGGGTCCCCCCGGCCCGGGCAGGTGCAGAGCTGGGATGTTACCGCCCGGAACCTGCAGCCCAGCTACCAGCATCTGCTCCCCCCCCAGCCCGGCGCCCCCGTAGGCAGCCGCATGCGACCGAGGACTTGCCCGGCTCGGGTGGGCAAGATCGGGGGGGCTGAGTGCCGAGGAAATCCCCAATCCTACCCCCGCCCTGGGGACGTGACACCTGCTGCCCCCGCCCACCCCTGCAGGCTCCTCCCCCTGCTGCCCCGCCCACCCACAGGCTCCTCCCCCTGCTGCCCCACCCCCACAGGTGGGGCCCATCACTCACTGTCGGTGCAGCTGACCCCGGCAGAGAAGCGCCCGCCGCCCGCCGGGCAGTGCACGGGGCCGTGGCGCTGGCATTGCTGGATGCTGAGCTCGGTGCCCGTGCAGTGCACGCCGCTCATCACCACCTCGCCCGCCTCCGGGCTGCCCTGCCAGTACCAGGTCTCCTGGGGGGAGAGAGACGCCCCAGTGCTCAGCGGGGACACGAGAGCCCAGGGCCAGGCCCCCCCACCCCCCCCCCCGTGGCCCTCACCTGGAGGGCGTGGCTGGCGAAGCCCAGCCCCAGCTGCCTGCAGACCACCATGGCCTCATTCAGTCCCCACCGTTCGCCGCACACGGCGCCCCACTTCAGGGCGCCCCCCACCGGCACCAACACTTCCACCACACCCTCCTCGGGGCTGCGGCCCCCCGCCAAGCGCACCTGGGCAGAGCAGGGGTTAGCTGCCAGGTTAGATGCTCCTCCCCCCCCGCCCGGCGACAGCCACTGACTCCCAGCCCAGCTAGGGGCACCTGGGGACCCCCGTGCCAGCTGCCCGCCCCACTCCATAGGTCCTCCGTGCCATTCGCAGCCTCCTTCAGCCTGTGGCATCCTCCCCATGGTGCCCTGTGCCACCCTCTCCTCCTGCAGCGCCCCACTGTGCCCATTCCCCCAGGCCCCCCAGCACCCAGGCCCCCCAAGCACCCCCCAGAAGTGCCCCACGGCACCCACTCCCCAAGACCTCCCAGCACCCCCCAGGATCCCCTCTCCCAGGCCTTCCTGCCCCACTGTACCCCATGGCACCTACCCCACCCCAGGCTACCTGCTCCTCCATGATACCACACTGCCCCCTCCCTGGCCATGCGCCCCACACCCCTGCCCCCCAGCATGGCTGACAGCCCCCCAAGGGCCACGGGGGGGCTCACCTGGCTCTGGTAGTCCGTGTGGGGCACGTTGCACCGGACGGCAGCGTCGGCCTCATGCCGGCAGCCGCTCTGCGCTGCCTCCTGGAAGCTGCACTCCTGAAGCGAGTGCTCGTAGCCCGTGCACTGAACCTCGGACATGTGGATGGGGCCCAGGCCTGGAGCCAGAGGCCAGTGGCTCAGCCGGACTCGCCCCTGGGTAGCACTGAGCTCGCCCAGCCCGCCCGGGGCCCTGCAGGGACCCCTCCCTCGCCCCCCGGCTGCTCCGGTGCAGCCCTGCCCGAGGGGCTCCCTGCACAGGGCCCGTTAGACCCTCCAGCCCGTCCTGCAGGCACCAGCCAGAGCCCCCCAGCCCGAGAGGCCTCAGGGGCTGAGCCATGGAGAGACGGGGAATGCCCCCTCCCCAGGGCTTGTCCAGGGGCTCCCCAGCCGCCTGGCTCACTGGGGACTGGACCGGGCCTGGCCGCTGGTCCCTGGTGTGCCCGGCCGGCCCCAGCTTGGCTCCCCGAAGGCCTCCCACGCCAGGGTCCAGCCGCTCTCCCTCGTCCCTCCCAGACGCTGCACAGCCCGAAGCTCTGGGTTCTCCCTGCCGGTTCTGCTCCGTT
>NW_020683229.1:0-1129 GCF_002925995.2 Terrapene triunguis
GCCCCCCCCAGTGTGCCAAGTGCCGGGACTCGTTCCATGGGGCGCCGGTCGGGGGGCTCCAGTGCTACCGGCTCATCTCGGTGGAGCAGGAGTTCTGCTTTGACCCCACCTCGCAGAGCAACTGCTTCCACCAGCCCAACCTGCAGCACCTGGCGCGCGGCCGCACCGTGCTCTTCGGTGTGCAGCCCAAGTTCACCAACGTCGACATCCGCATCACCGTGGACGTCACCTTCGGCGCCGTCGACCTCTTCGTCTCGCCCGCCTACAACACCTTCGCCGTGGACGTGGACCGGGCCACAGGGGTGCACGGCGTGCGGGTGCTGGCGCCGGACGGGGCCGAGGGGGGGCCCAACGGCACGGCCCCGCCCCGGCTGCGGGAGGAGCGCCCCCGCGGGCTCATCACCTACCTGACGGTGTGGGAGCCGCAGGCCGTGCTGGTGGTGCGGGGCGTGCGGGACCGGGTGGTGGTGACCTACCCCCACGAGCTGCACGCCCTCAAGTCCAGTCGCTTCTACCTGGTGGTGCTGGGGGTGGGCGCCGGCCCCAACGCCAGCGACTCCCAGGGGCTGCTCTTCTTCCGGCAGGACCAGGCCCACATCGACCTCTTCGTCTTCTTCTCCGTCTTCTTCTCCTGCTTCTTCCTCTTCCTCTCGGCCTGCGTCCTGCTCTGGAAGGCGAAGCAGTTCCTCGACCTGCGGCACGAGCAGCACCGCCAGCTGCAGGAGATGACCAAGATGGCCAGTCGCCCCTTCGCCAAGGTCACCGTCTGCTTCGAGCCGGAGGCCGGGCCCCAGGCCGCCGACCTGGTCTTCCTGCCGGCCCGGCCCCACAAGCCACCGCCGCTGCCCGCCCCCCCGGCCCTGCCCAGCCGCCTCAAGCCCTACCCCGAGGCCCCCTACTCGGCCCACTTCCGCCGCTCCGAGCCCTTCCTCTCCCACCTGCTGGGCTACTCCTACTGCAGCTTCCGCGTGGGCCCCGTCACGCTGGAGCCCACGGACGACGGCATGGCCGGCGTGGCCACCGTGCTGCTCCAGCTGCCCGGCGGCACCCAGGCCCCCAACCGCACCTGCCTGGGCTCCGCCCTGGTCACCCTGCGCCACAACCTGCAGGACTATTGCAGCGGCAGCCA
>NW_020683230.1:0-1405 GCF_002925995.2 Terrapene triunguis
GGGCAGGGTCCGCAGGGCCCTGGAGCCTGGCCACACCGGGCCATAAAAACCTCAGGGGAGCTGTGACCTGTGTGAACAGCCCTCCCTCAGCGTGCACCCCACCCTTCCCCAGCCTGCACCCCACCCTTCCCCGTGACCAGAGCAGGGCCGCTGCAGGCCAGGCTGCCAGAGGCTGCCAAGAGCCTGAAACACTTGCTCCATGGGTACAGGAGTGTAGCGTCTGAAACCCCGTCCCACAGCCACCACCCAACTGCTCCCTGAGCCCAGGAAAGCTCAGCGCCCGAGGGGGTAACAAGCCCGCTGCACAGCCAGCGTCGCTGCTCCTTAGGGTGGCCTTGGCGGGAGGGGACGCACATTGGGCAGGAGGGTGCCAGAGGCCTCCTCAGCAAAGGGACACATACAGCTGTGACCAAGTCCAGGAGAGGGTCACGCGAGGCAGCAGGGACTTTGTAATATTTTATTTTTCCCTGGGTGGAAAGGACAGTAACATGAGCCAGCCCCACGCCCTGGGCAGGCCGACAGTAAGAGAAGCCAACCCACACCCTACCCACTCTTTTCACCACCAGACTGGGGAAAGGGCTGCATGTTGTTCTCCCCCTCCCCATGGGCTAGTCTAGCTGGGATCCTATACAAGAAATTCCCATTGCTGTCAAAATATTCCTGTCCTCTCTGCATCACTTTGGTGCCGGTGCCCCGGCCTTCTGCGGCCAGCTCCTCCAGCTCTTCCTCACTCAGGACCTCGCCATCCCACTCTTCAGCGTCTCCTCCTGCCGGAGAGTTTCTCATGAGGGCGGCTCCCATCCCAGCCACAGGCTTGGTTCCATCCTCCTGAAGAGGCTCCGGTTGGGCCTTCCTTCTGTTTTGCCTCTCCCCAGCTCCCCAAAGCTGCCGATTTCTCTGGGGTTTTGAGCTGCTGGACTGGCCCCCAGGCGCGATAAGGGCTCCAGACTCTGCTTCTCCTGCAGAGACGGCCACCAGCTCAGCTCTCCGGTCTGGGCCAGGCTGCTGCTCCCGGCTCCCCTGTTTACCCAACACCTTGGCATCCTGCTTCATCCTTCGCTCCAGCGGGGGAGAGAACTTGCTCCTCAGCACCCTCTGGATGACATCCGTGCTGACACAGAAACCTTGGGCCAGGCGGGCCACGGGCCATTCCTCGGGGAAGGCCTGCCTGAGGTACCTGCCAGGAGAGGCAGAGTCACTGCCAGCCCAGAGCCTGGCAAGCACAGCGGTGCCTTCGTCCCAGCCACAGGGGGACACCGGCTGCTCCAGCAGCCCGCACCGGGGGCACTGGCCAGAACCTGCCCTGCCCGCGCTCCAGGGCTAGGCTGCCAGCGGCACCACCTCCCGCCCTGCTCACCGGATCTGCTCCATGGCCTGCCAGCTCAGGCTGCGCTGGGGGGGCCCC
>NW_020683231.1:0-4595 GCF_002925995.2 Terrapene triunguis
CCTAGGCCAGCCCCACAGACCCCTCCAGCCCACACTCCCAGCCTCCCCCCTCCGCTCAGAGCAATGGGCCCATTTAACCCAGCCTCCCGCCTTCCCTCCCCAGGTCCACCTCCTCGGACACCGCCAGCCGGGGCAGCGAGACGGTGGAGCTGCGTCCCCCCGGCAAGGCGAAGGCGGGCCGCCACAAGCGCCTCTCCAACCTGTTCCATCGCAGCACCAGCAGTGGGGCGGGCGTGGGGGGCGGGCGCTGGGGCAGCGAGAAGAAGCTGGCGGATCTCATCGACCCGGTGCCCGAGGACCTGGTGGAGCTGTCCAGCCAGCCCCAGCTGCCGGGAATCCTGAAGATCTTTGGGGGAGCCATCTCCCGGGGGGCCAACTACAAGAGCGTGCTGGCCACGCCACGCTCCACGGCGCGCCAGCTGGTGCGGGAGGCGCTGGAGCGCTACGGGGTGGCGCCGGAGGAGGAGGAGGGGGGCTACGTGCTGTGCGACGTGGTGGGGCGCTTCGAGGGGCCCGGCGGGGCCTGGCAGGCCGAGCACCTGCGCCCCGTGGGCGACACCGAGCGGCCCCTGGTGCTGCAGGACGTGTGGAAGCCCAAGGCCGGCCTGTCGCGGCGCTTCGAGGTGCGGCGTCGGCGCGAGGTGGAGAGGGTTGGCGAGGCCGAGGATAACGAGACGGCGGGTGAGGCTGCAGTGGGGGCTGCCCCCATCCCCTGGGTTGTCCCAGGCTGGGAGCCACGGGACCCCCGGGCATGCCAGGCTGGGAGTCATGGGACCCCCGGGCATGCCAGGCTGGGAGTCATGGGACCCCTGGGTCATCCCAGGCCAGGAGCCATGGTACCCCCGGTCATCTCCCAGCCTGAAGCTACTGGGTCCCCCAGTCATCTTCCGTCTCAGAGACATGCCCCCCCATCTTCCCGCAGCCAGGAGCCACGGGACCCTCCGTCGTCCCCAAGTTCGGAGCCATGGGGCCCCCCAGTTATGTCCTGCCTCGGAGCTACAGGCACCAGGTTGTCCCCCGGGGCGGGGAGCCGGGCTGGGGATCCCTGAAAGCCCCGGAATGGGGAGCCAGTCAGCCCCCTCTGAGGCTCCCCCTTCTCGCCCCCCAGGCATCAACGCCCAGGCGCGGCGGCTGCAGAAGAGCCGCTCACGGGCGGCCTCGGGGGGGCCGGCCCCCAAGGAGCGGGCCGACAACCTGTCCCTGCGCCGCAGCATAAGCGACATGAACCTGAGCGCCCGCAAACGGCGAGAGCGCAAGGCCGTGCTGAGCGTGGCGGGCGCCGAGGTGGGGCCGGCCGGCGAGGAGCAGGAGGGGGAGGTGGCCCCGGCCCAGGAGGCAGAGCCGGCGGACGGGGGCACCAAGTCCGGGGAGGCCGAGGACTCGGCGGACGGGGCCAACCTGGAGCAGCTGTCCCAGTGCCTGATCCAGCCCCCCACCCAGCACCCCTACTTCCTGCTGCTGCTCGGCTGCGACAAGCAGGTAGGGCAGGGGGCTCTGTGGGGCGCTGGGCTGCAGGGAGCGGGGCAGGGGGCTCATCAGGGGGCGCTGGGCTGCGGGGGGGCGGGGGCTCAGCGGGGGCGTTGTGCTGCGGGGGGCGGGGGGCTCAGTGGGGGGCGCCGGGCTCCGGGGGGCAAGGCGGGGGCTCAGCAGGGGGTGCTGGGCTGCGGAGCAAGGTCAGTAGGGGGTGCTGACTCCAGCCCCCAGGACCATTTGCTCCCCACTATGGTCCAGCAGAGAGCATGCTGGGAGCACAGCTTTCCCATAATGCTTTGCACCCTCTGGGTCGTCCTTGGGGGAGGGAAGGGTTGGTGGGAGCGCTCCAGGATATGCGGGAGGGTGCAGTAATGGAAGAGCCCATTTTAACATAGAAAATAGGGGGCTTCCCAGAAGAGACAAGTTTAGCCAACAAAAATGGGGGTGCAATAGCCGGATGGCCCATTTTCTCACAGAAACTGGGGGTGGGGCAAAAAGGGTAGAACCCATTTTACCATAGAGGGGATTCCTGGGAGAGCTCCCCCCTCCAAGAGTGGTGGGGTGCCACAGTGGGAGAGAGCCCATTCCCCTCCCCCCCAGAGGGCAGGGGTGGCATGGCGGAAGAGCCCATTCCCCCCAGAGGGCAGGGGTGGCATGGCGGGAGAGTCCATTCCCCCCCCAGAGGGCAGGGGTGGCATGGCGGGAGAGCCCATTCCCTCCCAGAGGGCGGGGCAGGCCCGCTTTCGATGGCACTCCCATGTTTTGACGCCATTTTCCCCCCGTCACCCCCCAGGATTTTGTGATCTACGTGATGACCCGGCGCCGGCACGTCTTCGGGCGCCGCTCCCAGCCCGACAAGGGGGGCTACGTGGACACCTTCCTCTGCGCCCCGGATATCCTGCCCCGCCACTGCTGCGTGCGGGAGGCTGAGCCGGCCCCGGGGCCGGCCATGGTGCGGCCCTTCCGGGGGGCGGCCGTCACCCTCAACGGGGGGGGCCCTGGTGCGTGAGGCCGAGCTGCACCCCGGGGACCTGCTGGGGCTGGGCCAGCACTTCCTCTTCATGTACAAAGACCCCCGGACCCCTCAGCCCCGGCCAGCCTGGCTGCCTCGGCCCTGGGTCTCGCCCGGGCTGGCGGGTGCCTTCTCGTGCCAGGCCTGCGGGCGCTCCCTCCAGGAGAGGCAGGACGCCTTCCAGGCGTACGTGGAGAGCCGGGAGCCCGAGCTGCGCTACCGGCCCCAGGAGGAGGAGGCGCTGCTGAGGGAGATCGTCCGGCTCCAGGGGGCCACCGCCTTCAACCTGGCCCCGGCCTTCCTCCTGGGCCTGTGCCTGGAGCACTCCACCCGCGTGCTGGAGCCCAGCCACTTCCCCCGCCTGGTGGCCAGGATGGCCCAGCTGGTCAAGGAGGCCGTCTGGGTAACGAGAGGGGTGTGGGACGGGGGATCGGGGCTGGGGATCAGCAGGGGTGGACTAGCCACTGGGCCAATTGGGGGGCCCCGGAAAAATGGGTGCCCCGACCCGCTCTGCCCACCCACCCAGCGCTCCTACTAGGGGCGTGGGGGCTTGGAGTGCCGGGTGGGGGACCCCATGTCTCCAGCAGCAGCACACGGGGGTGGGGACGGACGGCAGGTAGAAGGGGTGGGGGAGGGCCCCACTTGGTCTGGCCCAGGGCCCCACAAAACCCCAATCCGCCCCTGGGGGTCAGGGACCCCTCCCAGAGTGGGGGAAAGGCTGAGGGAAGAATGGCTGAGGGCAGGGTCCCCTGTGTATCCCAGGGTGGGGGCAGAGCTGGGGGTGGGGGCCCCATGTGTATCGGGGGGCAGGGATGGGGGAATGTGACAGCAGCCCCAAGGCCCGTTCCGGATCAGCTCTTTCTTCCCTGCCAGGAGAAGATCAAGGAAGTCGGGGACCGGCAGCCGGAGAAGTGAGTGAGACCCCTGGACCCCGGCCACACCCCACCCTGGGCGTGGGGGCTCCCTGTCTCGTCCCCCTCTGCGGCAGCGGGCAGGGTAGGGGGTGCTCTGTCCTCAGACTCCAGCCCCACGCCAGAGGGGTTCTATCTTAGTGCCGGGCAAGGGGACCCCAGTTACGCAGCCCCCACACCCACCCAAGAGGGGCCATGTCCCAACGCCAGGTGAGGGATCCCCGTATACCCAGCCCCCGCCCCACCCGAGGGGCCACATCCCAGCATTGAGCAAGGGGTCCCCATATACCCAGCCCCCGCACCCCACCCCAGAGGGGCCAGGTCCCAGCACCAGGCGAGGGGTCCCCATATACCCAGCCCCTGTGCCCCACCCCAGAGGGGCAGTTAACCCCTTCACAGCTGAGTATGTCTCAGTGGAAGCTCCTAAGAACTGGCCGGGGTCCCAAAGGGCCTGGGGAGGGGGCAAGGTGTCCCAGCAGCTCCGATGATCCCCCAGTCGCTCCTCCCACCCCTCTCTCCCTTCCAGCCAGCAGGACAAGGGCCAGGTGAGGGCGCTCAGCATCGAAGAGGTGGCGGCCGACTTGCGCCCCCTGATGCTCTGGATGGCCAACGCCATGGAGCTGCTCAACCTGGTCCAGAAGAAAGTGCTGGACATGGAGAAAGAACTCGACCTGGAGGGTGAGCAGGACGCCTGGGTTCTCTCCCCAGCTCTGGGAGGGGAGTGGGGGCTAGTAGTTAAAGCGGGGGGTCTGGGAGCCAGGACGCCTGGGTTCTCTCCCTGGCTCTGGAAGAGGAGTGGGGGCTAGTGGTTAGAGCAGGGGGGGCTGGGAGCCAGGACGCCTGGGTTCTCTCCCCCGTAGGGGATGGTGGGGTGAATCCCACAGGGATGGGATGAGCTCGGCAGCGAGCGCAGCTCACAGAGCCCCACAGTCGGCCCCCTTTCTCCTCTCCAGGAAGTTCCCATGATGCTTTGCTGTCCAGCGACCTGGAGACCTGCGACGAGGCCATGGCGGTGCTGGACGAGGTCATCATGTCCACGTTCCAGCAGTCGGTGTATTACCTGACCAAGGTGAGTTCAGCCCCCCTGCAGCCCAGCGCCTCCTAGTGCTGCCCTAGGGCATCGGGGCCTATCCTGCCTGCCCAGAGAGAGCGCCCCCTGGTGAGTCCACCGCTCCCTGCAGCCCAGCGCCCCCTAGTGC
>NW_020683232.1:0-1461 GCF_002925995.2 Terrapene triunguis
AATGAGTGAATATAATATAACTGGAATATGCTTCATGCAAAAGGTCTCTTGTAAGGTATCATTACAAAGCTTATAATCTACTAAGTGTGATCATCCTATTGTATAAATGTACCACTCTTGTATCTGAACCTAGAAATATGAAATATAACTCCGAGGGCCTATTGTCATTATGCAAAGCGTGGGCCATTAATGGTGGTTTGGAATCTTGATGACTCCCATCAGCCAGGACAATTGACTGCAGATGGCTGTGTTTACCTGTGAGTCTTCCTGTATACGTGTGTGCTGGCAAGTGGGCAATGAAGTCTTGCAGTGACATGTGATCATGTCACCTGAACTGGAATCCATCTTTAACCTGGTGTCTTTCCATTGAGAAGGAGGGGGTGGGAACCCAGAGAGGGATAAAGGATTCCCGCCTTATGCAAAGAGGGAGAGAGGGGAGCCATCATGAAGAATCCCCTAGCTACCACCTGAGCTGGAACAAGAGCTGTACCGGGGAAGGGGTCCAGTCTGAGGAAAAAACTTACTGAAGCATCTCTGAGGGTTAGATTGTCTGTATTCAGTTTGGTTAGACAGATCTCCGCATTTTATTTTATTTTGCTTGGTAACTTACTTTGTTCTGTCTGTTACTACTTGCAACCTACTTTCTGTATTTAATAAAATCACTTTTTACTTATTAATTAACTCAGAGTATATGTTAATACCCGGGGTAGCAAACAGCTTTATACAGGGTAAAACGGATTTATCTGGGTTTAGACCCCATTGGGGGTTGGGCATCTGAGGGTTAAAGACAGGAACATTTCTGTTAGCTGCTTTCAAGTAAACCTGCAGCTTTGGGGCAAGTAATTCAGACCCCGGGTCTGTGTTGGAGCAGATGGGAGTGTCTGACTCAGCAGGACAGGGTGCTGGGGCCCCGAGCTGGCAGGGAAAGCAGGGGGCAGAGGCAGGGCCGACGCTTCCATTTAGGCGACCTAGGCAGTCGCCAAGGGCGCCAGGATCTGGGGGGGCGGCAATTTGGCGGCGGGGGGTCCTTCCATGCTCTGGGTCTTCGGCGGCAATTCTGTGGTGGGTCCTTCACTCACTCCGGGACCCGACGCCGAAGTGCCCCGAAGACCGGGAGCGCGGAAGGACCCCCCCGCCGCAGAATTGACGACGACGACCGGGAGCGCGGAAAGACCCCTGCCTAGGGCGCCAAAAACCCTGGCGCCGCTCCTGGGCAGAGGTAGTCTTGGCACATCGGGCGGCAGCTCCGAAGGGGGTTTCACACACACTGCTTCCCCCACAGCCCCCATCTCCCCCAGGGTACCCCAACCCCCACAGCCCCCCCAACCCCCTCACACCCCACTTCCCCCAACAGCCCCCCATCTCTCCCACGGTACCCCAACCCCCACAGCCCCCCAATACCCTCACACACACCGCTTCCCCCACAGCCCCCATCTCCCCCAGGGTACCCCAACCCCCACA
>NW_020683233.1:0-2346 GCF_002925995.2 Terrapene triunguis
TCTATCTATCTATCTATCTATCTATCTATCTCCCTGCTGCCCCCTGCTGGAGGGGATGGGACCTGCCCCTTGTCTGTGTGTGTGTTGGGGGTATTTTTCAGGCTGTCTGTTTCTCTAAGTTGGGGGTATGGTTGTTCCTCCCTCCCTCGGCCAGCCACTCTCTCACCCTCTTTCGTTGTAGGTACCCCACATCATGAGGCCATTGTTGGGAGCCCTCCCTGGCCCCCTGGCTCTGCTCCGCACCCCCAGCAGCTCGTTTGCTTCCTGGGAACACCCGGAGCCTCTCTGAGTCAGGGGACTGGGAGCACATCCCGATGCCTGTAGCCAGAGATTCCCAAGGCCTGCTCTATGCCTGTTGGACACTATACCTGTAGCTGGGGAACTCCTGGGCTGTAGAACACCAAGAATTCCAAGCCTGGCAGCACACAGTCGTACCAGGTGGTTGCAAGTCTAGAGGGCTCTGTCTGCCTGTAGCCAGAGAACTGACCACTCTCTGCATGTAGCTGGAGAAATACAGTCCCTGTATATACCTGTCACCAGAGAACTCCAGGACCGCTGTACACCTGTAGCTGGAGAACTCCAGGACCACTGTATGACTGTAGCTGGAGAACGCCAGGACCGCTGTATGCCTGTAGCCAGAGAACCCTGGGATGGCTGTACACCTGTAGCCAAGAACTCCAGGACCATTCTACACCTGTAGTTACAGAACATAGGACTCGCCTGTCACAAAAGACCCCTGGACTTATTGTATGCCTGTAGCTGGAGAAATCAAGGACTGTTGCACACCTGTAGCCAGAGAACTCTCAGCCCCCATCTGCCTGTAAAATACAGAGACTCCTAGGTCACAGCATGGCTGTGCAGAGCCAGAACCAAGTCATTGCAGATTTGGAGGCCACTGTCTGCCTGTAACACATGGACTCCAGGACCATACTACATCTGTGACCAGAGAACTCCAGGAGCCACATACAGGTGTAATCAGACAGCCTCCATACCCCAGTAGCTACAGAATTTCAGGCTGTAGGGCACCATACAACCATAGCCAGATTACTGTAGGTGTTGAAGCAACCATACGCCTGTAGCCAAAGATGTCTGGGACTGCTATATGACTGACCCCCACTTTACATATGTGGGTGGAGAAGTCTGGTCTTTTGTACCACTGTAACACTGCCGTATGCCTGTAGGGGACAACTCCAGGATGTCTGTATAATATCTATCTATCCCCGTACACCCCATCTGTATATCCATTGAATGGTTGTAGGTGGAGATGTCTGGGATTTGTGTATGACTGCAGCTGAAGTACACATCTGTAGCCAGAGAACTCAGAGGTCGCTGTCTGACTGTAAACCCTCCCCCCTCCCCCACCACCATGTGCCTGTAGGTGGAGAACTCCAGGACTGGCACACTGCTGTAGCTCCACTGTCAACCTGTAGGAGGAGAACTCCTGGTTCTTCGTACGCCTGTAGCTAAACTACTTGACCGCAGACAGAGAAGCCGGGGATCTCCCTACGACCGTAAGGGGCAGGACTCCAGGAGTGGCATGTGACTGTTGCCCCGCCTGTAGGTGGTGAAGTCTGGGACCTCACTCCAGCTGTAGGGGAAGAACTCCAGGACCGACGTAGGACTGTTAGTCCCATTGTCTGCCTGTAGGAGGAGTGGAAGTTGCTGCTCCAAATGGCACCCTGACCCTGTCACCTACAGCCAGCCCCGTGCGGTGGGGCCGGCCCCGGCGATGAGCGCAGGGTCCTGTGGGTAGCCGGTGCCGGGGGAGGCGGGGCCTCGTTACATGCATGTCCCACGGGGGCAGGTTCGACTTTGACGATGGCGGCTGCTACGTGGGTGACTGGCAGGATGGCCGGGCGCACGGGTACGGGGTCTGCACCGGCCCTGGAGCCCAGGGCGAGTACAGTGGGCAATGGCGGCGCGGGTTCGAGTCTCTGGGTGTCTACACCTGGCCCAGCGGCAACACCTATCAGGGCCATTGGAGCCAGGGCAAGCGGGAAGGGCTGGGCGTGGAGCGCAAGAGCAAGTGGTGTTACAAGGGGGAGTGGAGCCATGGGCTGAAGGGCCAGGCCGGCGTCTGGGAGAGCCACTCCGGGGTCACCTACGAGGGCATGTGGAGGGACGGGCTGCAGGATGGCTACGGCACCGAGACCTACGCCGACGGAGGTGAGGGCGGACGAGTGCCAGCTCCGGGGGGTGGGGGCAGGAGAGAGGGGAAGGGGGGATCTGTCTGTCTGGCCAGTCGCGCAGGCCCTCCATCTGCCCAGCTTCATGCTCCCTCCATCCAACCACGTCCGCGCACAGGCCCACGCTCCATCCGCTCTCCTGCGCTGTTCTGCACTCCAT
>NW_020683234.1:0-1947 GCF_002925995.2 Terrapene triunguis
ATGGGTCATTGTGTTACACTGCTACAGATTCTACAAAATTTAACAAAGGATCTTACAAAAGGCAATGATAACATAAGCAGCCATTGAGAGTTAATTTGCCTGTAAGAGTGAAATTCACTCTGATACAGAGTATACGTGCAAGACCCTCTGCATCACTTAATTGGAACATGGAGTTTAAAGTCCTGTAGGGGGTCCTCTGGGTTTCCTATGTACTATCTTTTGTCTTTCCTGAGTCAGGTACTAATCAATATTCTCATGAATGACTTAGATAATGGATTGGAGAGTGTGAGTATAAAATATGTATATGACACCAAGCTGGGAGGGGTTGCAAGCATTTAGGATTAGAAATCAAATTCATATGGTAAACTGGAGAATTGATCTGAATTCAGCAAGATGAAATTCAATAAAGACAAGTGCAAAGTACTTCACATAGAAAGTTAAAAATTAAATGCACAGCTACAAAATGGAGAATAACTGCCTAGGTGGTAGTACTGCTGAAAGGATCTGGGGGTTATAGTGGATCACAAATTGAACATGAGACAAAAATGTGATGCAGTTGCGAAAAAGGCTGTCATTCGGGGGTGTATTAACAAAAGTGCCACATGTAAGACATGGGAGATAATTGTCCTGGAGTCTGTGGCCTGTTTTGGGAGCCACACTTCAAGAAAGATGTGGACAAATTGGAAAGAGTCCAGAGGAGAGCAACAAAAATGATCAAAGGTTTAGAAAACCTGACCTATGAGTAAAGGTTAAAAAAACTGGGCATATTTAGTCTTGAGAACCCAAGTGTAGGGGCAACGTGATAAGTCTTCAAACATGTTAAGAGTTGCTGTAAAGACAATGTGATCAATTGTTCTACATGTCCACTGAAGGTAGGACAAGAAGTAATAGACTTAATCTGCAGCAAGAGAAATTTAGATTAGATAGTATGAAAACCTTTCTAACTATAAGGCTAGTTAAGCAATGGAATAGGCTACCCAGGGAGGTAGTTGAATCCTTGTTACTGGAGATTTTTAAGAACAGGTTGGAAAAACACCTGTCAGGTATGGTCTATGTATACTTGGTCCTGCTTCAGCACAAAAGGCTGGATTAAGATGACCTCTCAAGATCCCTTTCAGTTCTACATTTCTATGATTCTATGAAACCAAATTTCAAAACCTTTTACATTGCCATGAAACACAATTATCAACTTCCACTCAGCTCTATTGCTGGATCCATACTTAAGCAGATTCAGTAAACTAGAATTTCTACACAGACGGTGCAAAAGGTCTCTGCACACCCACACCAATCTCAGCAAAATTCTGTATGCCTGATTACTCCGGGGAGTCAGTTTCACCAGAAAGACATAATTACTCGGGGGGGGGGGGGGAAGAGGGAGGAGGCATAATCTAGTCAGTAGAAAGAGAAACTTTCATTATGTCATGAAGAACGGAGGTCTCCAAGCACATAAAGAGGAGAGCAAAGGTTCTGACCTCCAAGAAGTAGGACTCAAGTACAGAATTTATTTCACATGCAGTGGTATAACAGGGCTAAAACATTCAAAACCATTACCATATATCTCAGATTACAGATCTGGGAAATATTCCGAGATGATTGATGCTAGATGATTTACAACTGCAACAGAGGCTAGGACTTTTCAGCTTGGAAAAGAGGAGACTAAGGGGGGATATGATAGAGGTATATAAAATCATGAGTGGTGTGGAGAAAGTGAATAAGGCAAAGTTATTTACTTGTTCCCGTAATATAAGAACTAGGGGCCACCAAATGAAATTAATGGGAAGCAGGTTTAAAACAAATAAAAGGAAGTTCTTTTTCACACAGCGCACAGCAACCTGTGGAACTCCTTGCCTGAGGAGGTTGTGAAGGCTAGGACTATAACAGGGTTTAAAAGAGAACTACATAAATTCATGGAGGTTAAGTCCATTAACGGCTATTAGCCAGGATGGG
>NW_020683235.1:0-1387 GCF_002925995.2 Terrapene triunguis
TGGTTCCCTCTCCTAGGATCTCAACAACTTAATGGAGAAGCTGATGATGGAGAACTTGTATGGCCCCCCCAAAGCCGAGGAGATAGCAGGTACGAGGGGGTGGGGAAGGGAAGGGGAGTGTCGGGGACTCCAGGGGCTTTCCTGGGTGGACCTTGTTGGGTCAGAAGCTCTTGGAAGCAGCCTGTCTCCTCAAGCAGAGTAATCCCCAGCCCCTGCTGGCTCCACCCCTGCGGTGCTAACAGTCCACCTGCTTCTGGTGCTTGTCTGAGGCACTGCCGTGCCCAGGGCTTGGGGCCCTGGCGTATACCTGCTGCGGGCAGGCTTCACACTCCTCACTCGTTCTCATCCCTGCTTCCATGAGCCCTGTTTGATTGCTTCACACAACGCACAGTCAACCTGTGGAACTCCTTGCCAGAAGTTGTTGTGAGGGCCAAGACTATAACAGGGTTCAAGAAAAGAACTAGATAAGTTCGTGGAGGATAGGTCCATCAATGCCTATTAGCCAGGATGGTGTCCTGAGCCTCTGTTTGCCAGAAGTTAGGAATGGGTGACAGGGGATGGGTCACCTGATGATTCCCTGTTCTGTTCGTTCCCTCTGGGGCACCTGGCACTGGCCACTGTCGGCAGACAGGACACCGGGCTGGATGGACCTTTGGTCTGACCCAGTCTGGCCGCTCTGATGTTATGTTCTTGGCAAAGTGCTCGGGAACCCCGCGGGGACAAGCCAGCGCTGCCGAGAGGGGCCAGTCCCCAGCCCTGGCCCAGAAGCTCTTTCCGAACGATGCACCCTGCCCTCTGCCAAGTGCCTCGCCCTGCCCTGGGAGGATCAGCGTTGCGGTGGAGGGTGGGGTTCAGACTCCATGAGCTGAGGAGTCCTTTGCCTCTGATGAGGCTGCCACAAGGGGGCCTGTTGTAGCTGCTTTTCTTTTCTCCAGTACACAAGGCCCTGGAAGACTCCACTTCCCAGTGTGCAATTCAGGCTGCTGGGGTCCAGATGGAGCACTGCATGCTGGGAGAGGAGCTCTGGGGCCGCTGCGGCAGGGTCCAGGCAGAGGACTCAGTTTGTGACCCATCCCGGCGTGGTTCGAATCTGTGTGGGGCTGGGGAGGGAATACCCATCAAAACACCTGTCAGTCAGCGCCCTGGCCTGGACATTCCCCAGCCATGTGCATCGTGGCAGAGCCGAGCAGCCCCAGTTGTGGCCCAGGACTTTGTTGCGCTGGGCGCTGTACACACACAGCCCCAGAGACTTCACAGTTGAAGTACAGGACGAGAGGCATGTATGGGGCGGGAGCCTGGAGGCATGTATGGGGCGGGAGCCTGTCAGCAGATCATCTCGTCCCTGCTAAAACCCGGCAGTGGAGGAAATTCATCCACATTCTAGGAG
>NW_020683236.1:0-1161 GCF_002925995.2 Terrapene triunguis
CCTTAAGTTAAAGTGAATAAGTGAAGACTCGGCACACCACTTCTGAAAGGTTGCCGACCCCTGCTATAATGCTACAAACATTTGGTGAGAAAAAACAGACTTTTTATACCATTGCAAAATGTAATTAACATGCTCTTGACCCCCCTCTCCCATATTTTTAATACAGGAACAGATGTGTAAATTGTCCCTGCTTTGAAGTCAGTGGAGCTACGACATTTTACTCCAGCCAAGGATATGCCCCACAGATGTTAGGAAGACTAGACCCAACACCAATCTCTGCATCACCCCTCAGATGCCTCCCCCAAGTGGATATTTATATCCTGGATGGAAAACTGGTTGAAACATCAGGAGTAATGGCAGTGTTCAGATCCAAATCAATCTGAATTTATTTTTCAAGCCAGAGATTGATCTTGGATATTAGGGCTGTCAATTAATCACAGTTAACTCACGCGATTAACTAAAAAAATTTAATCGTGATTAATCGCACTGTTAAACAATAGAATGCCAATAGAAATTTATTAAATATTTTTGGATGTTTTTCTACATTTTCAAATATATTGATTTCTATTACAACACAGAATACAAAGTGTAGAATGCTCCCTTTATATTATTATTTTTATTACAAATATTTGCCCTGTAAAAATGATAAACAAAAGAAATAGTATTTTTCAATTCACCTCATACAAGTACCATAGTGCAATCTCTTTATCATGAAAGTGCAACTTACAAATGTATATTTTTTTTGCACTAAAAAAAAATATGTAAAACTTTAGAGCCTACAAGTCCACTCAGTCCTATTTCTGGTTCAGCCAATCGCTAAGACAAACAAGTTTGTTTACATTTACAGAAGATGCTGCTGCCTGCTTCTTATTTACCATGTCACCTGAAAGTGAGAACAGGTGTTCGCATGGCACTTTTGTAGACGGCATCACGAGGTATTTATGTGCCAGATATGCTAAACATTCGTATGCCCCTTCATGCTTCAGCCACCATTCCAGAGGATATGCTTTCATGCTGATGATGCTCATTAAAAAATAATGCGTGAATTACATTTGTGACTGAACTCCTTGAGGGAGAATTGTATGTCTTCGGCTTTGTTTTACCTGCATTCTGCCATATATTTCATGTTATAGCAGTCTCGGATGATGACCCAGCACGTTT
>NW_020683237.1:0-1064 GCF_002925995.2 Terrapene triunguis
TGCATAGAAGGCTGCATGAAACAAGGCATGGAAGTGACAGTGTAATTCCTATTGCTGTTACACTCATCCTTCCTTCTACTTACTTTTGTTTGTTACATTCACTTGTTGGGTCTTGTTTTTTTTTTAAATTGGATTCTGTAAGTTCTTGGGTCAGGCAACAACTTGTACTTTGAGTGTTCAGTGCCTCAAAGGATCTCCAATCCTTGCTGGGGCCTCTGGACACTACAGTAATATAAATAATGCTATTTAGGGCATTCAGTTCTATAGTTAATTTAGGTGGTTTTTTTAGTTCTCTTTGTGTACCATCTTTTGAAGCAAATCAATAGCAGCATTCCTATGTTAATGTCAGTGTGGAGTGTGACACATTAATGAATTTGAATTGGAGAAAATTGAATACAAAATAGAAAAAATTGGATATTCTAAATTGAAGGTATTACAAGCACAGCCTAGTAGGTGGATCATTGCTGATGTCTAGAATAGTGCTCTCCAAAGGCAATACTCCTTTATTAATAAATTTCTCAGTGTGCCCATAAACTGTACAGTTATTTTTATTGCTTTTGTCAATAATCAATGCTTATCAAGGATATCACTTTATTGCATTTTACTTGAATTCTTCTAATTTTTTCATGCAAACTAAGTATAGGTTAGATACATCCCTGGTGTGACTCCATTGATTTAGTTACTACAGGGATGAGTTTGACGCATGAAAGAAAAAATAAAAACGATTTTATATAAAAGCCATATCAGGAACTAGTGTTGTGCAGCAGCAATTGGACAGTGTAACAGATGTCAATTTGAACTGATGTCAACTTTAACTATTAAAAGTATTCTTTAACTTTCTGTTTACCTTTATATTCTGATTTTACCTTTATATTCTCCATGTACACATTAAAAGATTGTGGATATTTTTGTTATGCTCTGTAAATTGTTCGAACTTGCTTCTAAGCATCCTTCATTTGTTACTGTTGTAAGACAGTATTTAGTTTACATTTATTTTATACACCAAATGAGATAACTCTAAAACTGGGATTGCCACAGAGAAAAGTGAGGTTCTTAAACATTAA
>NW_020683238.1:0-3095 GCF_002925995.2 Terrapene triunguis
AAGGAGACCCCTGTGCCCTGCTACTGACACAGCCTACACCCCACAGGGCTGAAACGACTGGCTCTCCCAAGACACACATACACGGGGGTCAGGGAGAGGGGCTCACAATTCCTCCCCCCACCAGATCAGCGTATACCATCACAGCTCTGCCAAGCTGCTCCAACTAATCCCTCCATCATTCAGCATAGCTACTCCTAGTCCAGGGAATGCAGTGCCTGCAGATCATAGAATCATAGACTGCAGCATATTCTCCTCTGCCAATGAGACTCGTCTTGGTGACTTTACTGAGGGAGAGGCCTGTCTCTTGGAGAGTCATCGGGATGTTTGGGAGATGCTATCCACCCTCTAACCTGAAAGCAGCTCCTGCTTAGTGGGCTAGCAGCATGGGGGCAAGGTGATCCTAACACTGGGCCTGTTCTTACTTGTAATGTTACTTCAAAGTTAATGTGTGCTCTTGTTTTGACATAACTTGATCTTATCTTGTTGCACTGATGAGGAGAAGTGTATATAGAATAAGGTCAGGTATATTTTGTTTTGTCTCTAGTGCTTTCTGTAAAGCATGCTGGTATCTGAGGGGACTTAGAGTCATAGAATCATACAATATTAGGGTTGGAAGGGACCTCAGGAGGTCATCTAGTCCAACCTCCTGCTCAAAGCAGGACCAATCCCCAACTAAATCATCCCCAGTGGCTCTTGCCAGCCCTGGGGGGGCACAAGGGGGTTCCAAAGAAGATGGATCTAGACTGTTCTCAGTGGTGGCAGATGACAGAACAAGGAGCAATGGTCTCAAGTTGCAGTGGGGGAGGTTTAGGTTGGATATTAGGAAAAACTTTTTCACTAGGAGGGTGGGGAAGCACTGGAATGGGTTACCTAGGGAGGTGGTGGAATCTCCTTCCTTAGAGGTTTTTAAGGCCCGGCTTGACAAAGCCCTGGCTGGGATGATTTAGTTGGGGATTGGTCCTGCTTTGAGCAGGGGGTTGGACTAGATGACCTCCTGAGGTCCCGTCCAACCCTGATATGCTATGATTCTATGATTTGCCTTCACTTTGCATTTCCTGGTTTGTAGCGGTTCAAGTTTTGCTGAACGTGACATTGTGGGAGGCCACGAGAGAGCCTCCCACGACCTTCCCTCTGTGTTTCTGACGTTTTTTGAACAGAAAAAAGCATTATAAATAGGAGCTGCTGGTCATTTAGGCAGTTGTAACACTACTGTGGTTAATGGATGTAATGACACCACCTAGCTCACGCATGGTGCTTTAGCTCGGTCAATTGCAAAGTGCTTTAGAAAGGAGGTAAATATCTTTAGCCCCGTATTAGAGGTGGGAAAATTGAGGGACAAAGAGGTGAAGTGACCTGGTCAAGCCGGGACTGGGCCCCATGACTCCTGAGGCCCACGGGTCTCACTGCACGGCCACACAGTTGCTGTGTGATTCCCATCCCATATGGTTTGTTGTGGGGGCAGTACCGGGTTTACAATGGCACTGGGGCGCTGGGCCCACACTCAGAAAGGGCCCTGGCACCCAGACTGTGGCCCCACCCCCACCCCACTCTGGCCATGCTGCGCCCCAAGACCCCGGCCACACTCCGCCTCTTCCCCCTGAGGCCCCGCCCACCCCTCGCTCCTCTCCACCCCCTCCCCCAGGCCTTGGGGGTGCAGTGTCAGCAGGGCCTTGTGGGGAAGAAGCGAAGCTGGGGACAGGGTCTTGGGGGGGGGGGGGACATGGGTGAGGCTTTGGGGGAAAGAGGCTGAGTGGGGGCAGGGCCTCAGGGCAGGGCATGGGCGGAGCAGGGGGCAGGGCCATCGTCTGGGTGCCTGGGCCGATAAAAAGTTAATCTGGCCCTGTGTGGAGCGCTGGGGTTAATGGTCCTGCTTTGAAATGTTTGCCGTGTGTAGTTGCTAACGGGGCGGGTGAGAGAAACCTCAGACATGGGCCGTGTCCCAAATATTGTATGAAATTAGTCATCAGTGAAGGAACAGAAATGGATACCGCGTAGAGTCAAGCACGAGGGTTTATGACGCACCGCGCTGGTGGAGTGTTACTTTGCTTATTAGGCTCTGCTAAACAATTGATTATATAGGGGTGCTTGTGGGCGGAGGGAAGCAACGGGGTAGGAGGTTCCGAGCCCCTGGATAGGTTTTAGCAGCAAGACAATAAGCCAATTGTCTAAAAGATTCATAATGGCTCCGCCCATGGTTCAGGTTAACATGCAACATATTGCTAATACACAGGTGTTTTTCCTTAAACTGTTTTAAAGGTATAAGTTGAATCCCGATTTGGGGTTCATAGGAATGAGGTAGCTCTTCCGGTTGGCCAACAGGTACATTCCTGGGGGTGAAAGCAAAAAGACTTTAAAAAGTACATGGTAATAGAAATTGTTTACCATTGTGGTTTTAAAAACTAGCGTTGGCATCTATGAAGTAGAATACGTCTGTGACGGGGGAGGATGTCATATCTCATACTGACATGTTGGACCTCTCCCTAACCTCTAGGTGGGTATTTGCTATCTCCTTCCGGAACTGGGGAGTAGACACTGAGGCCTCTCTCAATGCTATCTGTAACGTCTGATAAGGACACCAATTACTGCTCTCCATTTGCTGACTTTGCTTATCTAGTAATAAAGCAAGGTTGTCTCTTGTTTATGAAGGGGGTTGTAGCTCGGTGGTTTGAGCATTTGCCTACTAAACTCAGGGTTGTGAGTTCAAACTTTGAGGGGGCCATTTAGGGATCTGGGGCAAAAAGCTGTCTGAGGGTTGGACTAGATGACCTCCTGAGGTCCCTTCTAACCCTGGTATTCTATGATTATCCCGGTTTCAGAGTAGCAGCCATGTTAGTCTGTATCCACAAAAAGAACAGGCACTAACAGTTTTGTTAGTCTCTAAGGTGCCACAAGTACTCCTGTTCTTTTTATTATCCAGGTTTTCTTAGCCCTTATTGTTCATAGTTCGCTAGGCCTTAAACCAGGGGTCTCAAACTCAAATGACCATGAGGGCCACATGAGGACTAGTACATTGGCCCGAGGGCCGCATTGCTGACACCTCCCCCCGCCACCCTCGGCCCCGCCCCCACTCCACCCCTTCCATGAGGCCCTGCCCC
>NW_020683239.1:0-1298 GCF_002925995.2 Terrapene triunguis
GGGGACACTGAGTCCCACCCCCTCCGCATGCAAACCATTGGAAAAACATGAAAAAAACCCCAGAAAATCCCCCACTTCGTCACAACCATCCCGATGATCCTGGCTGTGACGCTGACCGGTGGCTGGCCCTTCCCCCGTCCCCCCAGCATCTGCGGGATCCAGCACCTCGAGCGCGCGGGCAACAACCTGACCCTCTTCGACTCGCTCTACTTCTGCATCGTCACCTTCTCCACCGTGGGCTTCGGGGACGTCACCCCCAAGATCTGGCCCTCCCAGCTGCTGGTCGTCATCATGATCTGCGTGGCGCTCATTGTCCTGCCCATCCAGGTGAGCTGGGGGTGGCTGCCCAGACTGGGGGGGCGGTGGGACCTGGGCGGCGGGTCACTGACTCCAGGTGAGCCAGATGCACTCCGGGGCTCGGTCCCGTTAGCGTAACCCGGGGGCACCTGGCCTCCCTGGGGAGCAGCCGTTTGCTGACGGGCTCCTCAGTCCAGCAGCCAAGCTCGACCCAGCTCCAGCGGCTGGAAGGTGACGCTGGCCGAGGTCCGGCTGGCCACACGGCGCCGATGTTTGCCAGGGAGGGGAATGAACCCGGGGGTGCGGTGGGTTCTCTGTCCCTGGCTGCTCTGAGCTCCGGGCCGGCCCACGGCCTGCACTGGGCAGGGGGTCGGACCAGGCATCTCGGGAAGAAACAATGACTCTGGCTGGGGGGGGGGGGGGGCTGGATTCCCCAGGAGCAGGATCCAGCCACTTGGGGTGACCGTGGGGCAGGTCCGTGCTGGGGGCGGGGGGGGGAGTCCAGAGGGGGAAAGCTGGAGCCAGGGAGGAGCCGAGCTCTCTCTGCAGGCCAGGAGGGGGCGTCCTGCCTCTCCGCTGCCTTTTCGCAGCTCCAGCCCGGCAGCCCAGCCAGGGCCAGTCCACGGGGCGCTGCTGCCTAGGCCCCACTGCATATGAGGCTCGCTGAGCTCCCTTGCCCTGGTGTAGACAGCACGCCGCTCCAGCGGGGTCACCCCGGATCAACCCCGCAGGGGAACCGCTCCCAGCACCATTGCATTTGGGCCCAGAGACAAGAGGCAAATTCCTGGATCCACCGAGCCAGATCCCCAGCTGGCATCAGTGGCCTTTGCTCCATTGGCTGTGTGTGCATTGCATGTGGCTGTGTGTGCGCTGCGTGTGGCTGTGTGTGCGCTGCGTGTGGCTGTATGTGCACTGCGTGTGGCTGCGTGTGCATTGCGTGTGGCTGCGTGTGCACTGCGTGTGGCTGCGTGTGCGTGGTGTCTCCACCATCCCGGCCAGGT
>NW_020683240.1:0-1626 GCF_002925995.2 Terrapene triunguis
ACCTTGAGTACAGGTGTGTTGATTCTTCAATTAGGCAAACTTTTTGAACCGCAATTTTCATTACTAAGAAAGGCAAACCTATTTCTCTATACAGTTACTTTAAACTATAATTCCAGGATAGACTGGATCTGGCTAGTGGATCAAACTTACCATGTCTTCTGATAGAGCTTATCAATACAAACTCCCTTCATTCACAATGTTTTTTCTCTCCGGATGACACACAATAGCCTTGGCTGCTGAAAAATGGTGCATCATAACATGGTTTCTCTTGCTTTCTCCCCATCTAAATATATAACAAATAGAGGAATATTTCACATCTGGTTCACATTTACATTAAGGTCATTTTACACCACACTGACAAATAAGAGAGCACGACACTGTATGATTTCTAGAGCTGATATAGGGCAATTTGTTCAGCAGAGTGATGTAAGCTTCATTATGATTGCATCATCCATGACTTCTAGGAATAACATGATGCAATTCATATCATGTATGACGCAATACCGGCTTCAGATTGCATCATTCATTGTTTTGCCTAAAAAGCAAGTACTGTCCAAACCCAGTCATAGATTTATTCATAGATCCAGTCAAAGATGTATTTTAGTCATTTCTGGTTTAAATTGAGATCCCTTCCCTTTATAACTCACTTATCCTCCGCCATTCCCAAGTCAAGGGTCGTATATACTGACCCAGTAGCATATCTTGAAAACTAGAGCCAATCAACAATTTTAAGCATCATTTTCGTTCTCAGTGACCCAGAATTTGTAAAGTTTGACTACATTTATTTCAGAAGCATTTTGGCTGTAGAGCAGTGTTATCGATGGTGCAAAGTTTGGTTTAAAATCAGGTGGCATAAGGAATACATAATCTGCAATATCCCCGATTCGGGGTAAAAGGTTGATGGGTCAAAGTACAGGCATTGAGATATGAGGGTATGAAGTTCATATACTGGCTATGTACGGGTGTGGAGTATAATGAGTAGATATAATGATGAGGATGGATTGACCCTCATTTGGTGAGATTTAATGTTCAGGGAGTTTATGGTTCCCGTAATTCTCTACAGATTTGTCACCAAGATCAAGGACTGCAGTGAAAAGACAGCAAGGCCTGTGTGCTGGACTTGTGTGTAGAAGCTGATTCACAAATATTCAGTGTAGTGTATTATATGGTGTCATCTTACATCCTTCCCAAGGGCAAAAAATCTTCTGAAACAATGAAGGCTTGGGCTCATAACCAGTGGCTGCAGAACTTTTGGATGCGCAAGTCCACATTTCTGCATCTGTGTGCAAAACTCACTGACAATGGAAAAGAAAAAAAAATTGCACTATGGGGATATGCAACAACCGATTCTTATTGGTCAATCAGTGGTCTCTCTCCTAAACCAAGGTGGACTGGATTTCTTTAATGTAAGTAGTCACAACATATTGTTAAAGCTCATTTTATGCTCAATGCTGTGTTAAGATCTCTGCAGTCACAGATAATAACGGTCTTCTTGGGGAATCAGGGCACAGTATCCAGTCTGCAAGACACACACACACACACACACACACACACACACACACACACACACGCTTGAACAAAACCCCATCCCTCCCGTTTTGCAACCATCCCCCAGAGGAAGCAGAC
>NW_020683241.1:0-1596 GCF_002925995.2 Terrapene triunguis
ATGGCATCCAGCAGCTTCTTTCTACAGGTCACTGCAGAGTGAGGGCAAACATGATCAGCGGCACGGCTGAGCTCAAGTATAAACAATAATCATGGTTATCTTTTTTTTTCAATTTAAATATTCGAGTCTGCATAAATTAGGTGTTGCAATCAGGACTCTGGCAAGTTACCAGTGCAGGCCTTAGTAATGTAAGGTTTGCACGCACCTACTTCAACATGCTCTTCAGACTGACTAGGACTATCTCACATCTGAAAGAACAAAACAGAAATAAATCAACAATTGGGGCCCTCGCTCTTGATTTGACACTTGATTTGAAGCTAGTCTGGATTATGCATATTCTCATCTTCTTATTTCCTTTACTTGTCTTTTTATGTTTTCCTGTTCTTGCTGAAGCTCTATCTACTGTTCCAATATCCAGAAGGAGCAAACATATCAGTGAGACAGGAACCTAGAGAGAAAATTGAACCTCCATCTCCCAAGTATTTGTGATATGAAACTATTTTCTGTATTTCAGGGTAGGTAACCTCAATCTGTGTATATGTGGGGCTCAATACTGGAAAGACAAGCCCAGACCTTCAACTGGTGTAATCAATATAGCTGCTTTGAAGACTTACATCAACTGAGGACCTGGCCCATATGCCTGTAGCAACTTGTGTGTGCCATCTCCATTTCATTAAAACAGTGTTTTTTCTGGTGAAGAGAAGAAGCAGCTAATTTAAACACACAATTGCCTATTTTGCATGCTATGTGATCATCTGTACATGCAAATATAGGATGTGCATGCATAATTTATGCAATCACTTTTGAAAATTGTTTCCATCCTGCTTAGATTTAAGACACTGAACATAATTAGGGCCTACACATTAAGTTCCATGAATATCTTGTTCTAGACCTATTCCCAGTTCCGATATCTTTAGGGAAGGATGACATCTTCACAGGTTACCATTCCCTCTTCTAATCCTCAGGGAGATGCACAGGGCTTTTTTCTTGAGGTTCCCCTCTCTGCCCCTCCCCCGGCCTTCTCTGTCTGTTGCTTACCTTCGGTCTCCTATTACCTTTCTGAGTCTCTTACTATTGTTCTTCTCTTATGTTTCTTCTTTTAACAATCTGCACAATCAGTTATACCTGCTCATTTTTAGCATTTTCTAAAAATGTTAAATCTGATAAAGGATTTTTGCAACCCAGTTGCCAAAACAGGCCTTTGGGACAGCTGGTCAGGAGATCAGCCCACTCAGAGTAGCCTCAAAATTGGGCAGCACGGACACTTTAGTGCTCCACACCCAGCTGCACCAAGTGCTCATCAGTCACAGCTAAGGACATGGCCCTCAATGTTTTAAGCCACTTTTGCTACAGATTAGAGCCCTGCCTCTGTGACTGCTTGTTATTTATGTAACGGTCCAAAGGGACTTTGCAGTGTGCAATGAGTAGATGTCCCGTTCTAAATTATGATACAGAAGATAAGGGGAAAGCAAGAGGCTATAATTAAATTGAAATGTGCATGCATGTGTGAAAGCACCCACCCTTCCTAAGATAGGGTTACCATACGTCTGGATTTTCCCGGACATGTCCGGCTTTTTGGGCTCCAAATCCCTGTCC
>NW_020683242.1:0-1112 GCF_002925995.2 Terrapene triunguis
TGCTTGCTTTGCTGGTGTCTAGAGCCGCCCCTGGGGGCAGGGTCTCATGGGGAGAGAGGAGGTGTGGGGGCAGGGCAAAAGGGGGCAGGGCCTCATCTCTCTCCTCCCCCCCTCCAAGGAAGAATCCCTCGCCCCTGAGTGGAGCAGTTGGAGGGATGCTACTTGAAGAAAGTGCTTGGACTCCTAGACTCTAAGGTCAGAAAGGACCATCACGATCATCTCACCTGACCTTTTGCAGATTGCAGGCCACAGCGCCTCGCCTGCCCACCCCGTAACAGACCCCTAACGTCTCTCTGCAGATCACGATTTAAAGATTTCTGGTACCGAGATGTGTCCCCCTGGGGGTGCTCCACCACCCGCCCCCTTCCCCTCTCTTTGGCCCATTCTCTAGCTGAACAGCGACTGAGGAGGAACTGAGGGCGGTTCGCCCATGTTGCACTCTGCACCCTCGGAGCGTGGCAGGAGGTCGTCCAGATCACCTGTGGGCTGAATGACACTGCCAACGGGACATCTCTGACTAAGGGCCCGAGAGGCGCATGCGCACCTAAGGGGACACGTCTCGAACAACGCAGTGACTGCTGCATAAGGTGAGTAGCCTCCTCTCAGCAGGAGAGGCAGAGGCAGCTCTGACCAGGTGGCTGTTGCCTTCTGGTTCCTCCCTCAGTCCCTGAGCTCCCCTCAGTTTCCCTGCACCAACCCACAATCCCTTTGCAGGCTGAGATGGCACTGCCATTAGCCTCTGCCTCAGAGCAGAAACAGTAACTTGTTAGCTCTCCGCCTCGCAGCCAGAGGGTGAAAATGGGACCCCGTGTGTCTGAAACGAGGGGCTGGGAAGGGGACCCAGCATGTGGTATTTGTTTAAAACCAATTGGTAGTACTGGTGTTTGCCCAAGGGCTTCTGCCTATTTCACCATCCCACGCACAACTACTGACCCTTGCACCTCTCCCTGGCGTTCCACAGGCCCCTGCTTGGCTCACTCCCTGCGCTGCGGCTGGGGCCTGACTCTTCCCTCCTCGCCTCAAAAAACGTTACAGTCATTGTCACCGCCCCCCTTTCCTGAGGTGCCTGCCCCAGGTCTCCAAAATCTACCACTGTCCCTGTCCCCTCCACC
>NW_020683243.1:0-1141 GCF_002925995.2 Terrapene triunguis
CTTGTGCTACGAAACAGCTGTTTCACATGGCAAGCGGTGGGAGGGAGGGGGAGGAGGAGGAACGTGGTGCGCTCGGGAAAGAGGCGGGGCTGGGGTGGGGATTTGGGGAGGGGTCCAATAGGGGCAGAAGGGGGCGGAGGTGGGGCAGGGCCAGGGCCGAGGCTGGGGGTGCGAGCTGCAGTGGCACAGGAGCCAGCAAACAGAGCTGTAAACAGGGGAGTTTGAGTGGGAGTTTGCAAGGGGAGCTTGAGGGGAAGACTAAGAGAGCCAGGCTAGTGAAGGGAGTTTGTGGTGGTCTGGTAGTGTTCTGCTGCTCATTGGGGGTTTGTGTTGCTGTGGGTGGTTGTGTTTTGGTTTGGTTTGTGTTTCCCGGACTAACAGGACTTAGGAGAGAAGGCTATGACAGATACATAGGCAGCAGTGGTAGTGACCCAAATGGAAGACACAATAAAGATGACTGGATGTGGAAGCTGCGGTATGTACATGATCCTGGAGGGGGTGCCTGAAAAAAGTTTTGTCTGCATGAAGTGCCACCTGATAGAGCTGATGGAAGAAAAGATCCAAGGATTGGAGATGCAGGTGGAAACTCTGGTTGAGTTTAGAAGGAGGTTCGAGCAGATGATGGAGCAAAGACATGAGGAGGCTGAAGGGAAAAGCGCAAACTTGCAGATGGAAGCAGGACCAAAGAACTCTGAGGGGAGACTGCTGGGTGAGGAAAGTGGACAGTGGAAGCATGTGACCAAGAGAACCAGGCAGAGGAAAAGACGGGCTAGTGAAGGAGAAATAGAGCTCAAGAACAGGTTTGTGGAGTTGGAAAATGAAGAAGGGGCACAGCAGGTGGTCGCTGAAGGTGAGAGGTCAAGGAAGAAGAGAAGAGCAGCTAGTCCTATAGGAAGAAGGGAAGAGTCAATGGAGATAACACCAAATATGAGTCCCAGGAGGATACAGGATGGGTTGCGGAGGATTGCAAGGGACAATAGGAATCATGAGGACTTGCAGCCAGAGAGAACAGGGGATAGACCGGAGAATCATACCATCACCAGGAAAAGGCAGGTCTACGTGATTGGGGACTTCTTACTGAGAAGAATAGACAGGCCTGTAACTAGAGCTGATCCGGAGAACAGAAGGGTGTGCTGTCTGC
>NW_020683244.1:0-2602 GCF_002925995.2 Terrapene triunguis
AAGATGAATGAAAACAAGAATACACCCTTTGTTAAAATTATGGCATGTGATAAATGAGCAACCCCCTGATCGTCCCCATCCAGCACTTTAATTAAATGAGTAGCAGCAATCAGGACTTTATTTCTCTTGCAACCTTAGAGGAATCAGTGCAGAGATGCTCTTGTAAAATTCATGCAACAAGTCACAGCTGTAATAAGAACTGCGTAACACCTAGTCATGGTTTTCCCTGTTATCCAGCCTTGAAAATACATGCCAGATCACAACCCCCATAACAACATGCAACGTAAATAACACTGGATGAAACATGTAAAAGATAATTGGAGGCTGGCCCTGGCGATTCAGAAAATATTTCCCTTATAGTTTAGCAAGCTCTAATTCTAACACAGTGAGAGTCTTAAAAATGATTGATTTCTACATGAGAGACAAGGTGGGAGAAGTAATATCTTTTCTTGGCCCAACATCTGTTGGTGAAAGAGAAGCTTTCTAGTTACGTGAGCTCTTCTTCAGGTCATGATTTCCAAGTGTCTTTCATACGTCCACAGACCTCTCAATGTCCTTCACTTTGGACCCTAACACCATCATTTTGCACAAATGTGGAGTCTTGTTGCTTATTATTGGAAATTATTTCTATCAAACTACAAAATAAATAAAATAATACCACCACGCACTAATACAGAACACAGGTCTGGTAATGAGTGCTATATAAGGAACTTAAAACAGAGCAATTATCTACTACTTTTCTTCCAAATGGCTCAGGACCCTTTATAAGGGTGGATACTAACCCAATTTTCTAGGTGGGGAAACTGAGGCATAAAGGGGTAAAGTGAGTGACTTGCTCAAAGTTGAACAGCAAGTCAGTAGCAGAGGCAAGGCTATAGCATATATTTGCTGATTCTCAGGTCTGGACTCTTGCCACTGGCCATGTTGCCTCCTCACAACTTAAGGAATGGAAAGATTTACCTTGGAGATGCCATTCTCATTAGCTTCTATCTTTTTCTTCATCTGCATCATTTGCCACATGTCAGCCACAGCAGATCCATTCGGAGAGCCGCTCTTGGTCCTCTCCAGCAAGTCTGTCCCAGAAGGCAATTTTTCCAGGGCAGCCATTTGCTTCTCAAGACCTTGAACCTGTTCCCCTATTCCATGGACCTGAGACTTCACCCCATGCACCTGAGCCTCCACTCCATGCACCTGAGCCGCCACCCCAACCACCTTGGCCTCCACGCCATGCACCTGAGCTGCCACCCCAATGACCTTCTTCTCTAAGTCAGCATAGGGCAAGTCTTCTGACTCATCGCGCTTGCCCTTCTTCTCTTTCTCCTGCAGAGGCACAGGTTCCGGGGGCTTAGGTTTCTCCTCCTGCATCTCGGCTTTGACATCCTGCAGGTTGAGTTGTTTAATGATGGCATGGAGCAAAGTATGGAGGGCATTAAAATTGACCACCCCGATCTCCGGCGTCCCTATGGAGAGGTCAGCCAATTCCAACAAGCTGATCAGAGCCATTGCCCCCCGACTTTAACTCCTGCCTGATGCGTTACCTTCTCATTCAAATATAAAGCTATTTTCCCCCCCAAATAGATCTAATGATTTGAGCCCATGGGCTCAAATAAGTTTCTCTTCTTCACCTTGCAAGTTATTAAGCAAACAGTTAAAATCAATCCAGGCTGCTTGATCTTCCCACAAGCCCAGCTCAGCTGCACACTCCATCGAATAGCAATTTCCCGGGGAATTTTCCTTCCAGGGATTTCCCCCAGCCTTTTTAAAAGTTATTTATTTATTGACTTAAATTTCCCTCGACCTGTCTAGGCCTGATCCTCTTGCCCCCCGCCCCCTCCCTCCTGGGCTAATGCCCCTGTCTCAGACACCTGCCGCTGCCATGCCTGACTATGGGCAGAAGCAGGGAGCAGGCTGCTGGCAGCCCAGCAGAGCCATCTCCACTGGGACACACCAACCCCTCTGGCTAGGACCCGCCCCTTTCGCCCTTCCATTGGCTACCGAACACACCGCCCCACCGCCGGATTGGCCACAGCGGCTGCCCATGTGCCTTTGTTTACATCAGCGGGTTCTAATAGCTACATTGTAGCGTCTGGAGTTGCTAGGCAGGGACGCAGCGCCCCCTAGACGTTCTGTGGCTCATTGCGCCTGGGGAAGTAGTCCCCCCCCCATCCAAGCCTGAACTGAAGCGGCTCTGAAAGGCAGGGAGAAGGGCTGGATCCTGGCCACACTCCTGGCCGGATTTGAAAGGCTAGGGCTAGGGGGTTGTGGGAGGAGGGATAGCTCAGTGGTTTGAGCATTGGCCTACTAAACCCAGGGTTGTGAGTTCAATCCTTGAGGGGGCCACTTAGGGATCTGGGGCAAAATCAGTACTTGGTCCTGCTAGTGAAGGCAGGGGGCTGGACTCAATGACCTTTCAAGGTCCCTTCCAGTTCTAGGAGATGGCATATCTCCATTAATTTATTTATTTATTATTTAGTGGGCCTTTGCCTCTGCCTGCCTCCAGAAACACATGGGGAGGGAGTTAAGCTGGGGAATGGGCTGGCTGGAGGTTGGAGTGACGGGAAGGCAGCCTGGGTGCTGAGCTGGGAAGAATGGGCCATGGCTG
>NW_020683245.1:0-3727 GCF_002925995.2 Terrapene triunguis
TGATGACCCTGATATTCCCAAAACAAGCACTAATGCGGCCTAGTGAAACATCTGAAAAGAGCTAATCTGATTTATAGTCAAATTTAGTTCTAGTACTCCTGTTCTGGAAGCATTGTTTCCACTGTAGCCCTTCTTTATGCCTCACAAACAGCAACATCTTTTAGTTGCTGAGTGTCTTCAGTATTAACAACCTGTCCCTCTCTACAAAAAAATCAGTCTCCCTATTTCTAGTAGTAATTTTAGGTCAGTCATTAAAATCAACCACTAAGATCTGCACACTGTGTATTTTGCTGTTCTAGGAGGGTGGCTTTTGGGCTATGATTTGGAAATGGATTGAAATCGGGTTGCTTTTACATGGCCCATTGAACATTAATACTGTAGTAATGACTGAATTACTAGTGACTTGGGTCACAGTGAAACAAATGATGTGGGGTAATAAGGCTCAGCATTCCAATTCTGTTGAACCATACAATCTTTCATTCTTATTTCCCTAAGGGAATTTGAAATTAACTTGTTTGTTTTTCTTGTCTGTACACTCTGGGATTGGGGGAAGAGTTAATTTATACTCCTTTCTATTCTCTATATAGCGTAAGAGCATAATTGCCCAGTACCAATTGCAGATAAGCAGTAGTTATTGTGGTATATGCTTTTTGTTTTGGAACATTTTTGGTTTCTGCTTTTTGAGTATCATGATGCATCAACAATCAGACTGCAACAATCAGTTTTTTAAAACCTATTGTTTTTTCGTACTGAATTTTCATCTTAACTTTTAAAATGACTTAATTTTCATGAATTTGTAATATCTATTGAAGGAATTGTCACCGTTTTGAAGATCTATTTTGACCATTCAAAATTATCCATTTAAAATGTTGGTGGTACTTTTTCAGTAAGCGTACATGTCTACGCTACATCCTAGGAGTGGGATTCCCATCCCCTGTACACATGGGCAGCGGCAGCACAGGCTAGCCGCTCCAAGTATGTACCCACAGGGTTACAGTGGATTTGTACTCTGGGCAGCTACAGTGTTGCCACTGCCCATGCTACAGCAGCTACACTACTATTTTTAGCATGCTAGCTCAGATGTGAGCTAGCAACAGTGTGTACACTAGCTGGGAATCCACTTCTAGTTCGTACTGTAGATGTAGCCTTAAAGTAGAATGAAATTGAGGTACGTTGGTCAATTCTTCATTTCAAAATACATTCACTTAAATTTTACATACTATCCTTAAAGTTAAAGTTGGCAGCATTTTGTTTGTTCATTGATACTATAATTTTTGCTTTTAGGTCAGCATGATGGTCCTCTGCCCCGGCAGCATGCTGGGTTACTACCAGAGTCTCTTATTTGGGCATATATTGTGCAGCTCAGCTCTGCATTGAGGACCATTCATACAGCAGGATTAGCATGTCGAGTTATGGATCCAACAAAGATTCTAGTAACGGGCAAAACAAGGTAATGGAAAACAGCCTTTTCAAATTAGATTGACTATTAAGATCTGTGTGCAATGATAGCTTTTAATTACATACCTCTGCCAGATATGGGGAAACAATTTAATAATTTGATTTAAATGTTTTATGTTGGCCCAAGATTAATGAAGTGGTAAAGGTTTGATGCTAGAAATCAAGTTCTACTAAATTAAGTTTAGAAGGATTTACATCTTGCCTTCTGAAAACATCCAGTAAGCAGCATGCATGTTTGTGGATCTATCCACTTAAGTTCTTACCTAGAAAGCTTTTAGCAGCAGCCGCATGTTATTTTAATAAAAAATTCTTAGTAAGCTAATTGGCAGCAGCAGAGCTTAGATGACTTTTTTTAAATCTTACCCTGTATTTTATATGATAAATGTCAGAAAAAAACTAATCATCAAAGATAAAATCTTACCAAATCTCTTCCCTATTTCCTGTTTGTTTCAAAGGTTACGAGTGAATTGTGTTGGAGTCTTTGATGTTTTAACATTTGATAACAGTCAGAATAATCCACTGGCACTAATGGCTCAGTTTCAGGTAGGATGATAATGCCAGGCTTGCTTTATAATAGGTTGATTACTGTTAGATAATATGTGCCAAGAACACCTCTTAATTCCATTTGAAACCTTAATTTTTATTAAGGCATAGACACTTTACATTTGTAGGCTTCAGTGTATATATATTTTTAACAATCTTTGGTATTGGCATATGTTTTTCTCCCTAAACTGTGTAAATTTATTTGTGATTTGTATATATGAGCTGTCATTTTGTTACTGTTGAAACTTCAGAAATAAGCTAGCACTTGTATATTGACAGTAAGCAAAGCATAGGTCAGCTTACTTTGCAAAACCACAAAAATCAGAATTGGTTGGAATTGAGATTCCTTTTTAAAAGGAGGAAAAATCTTTTAAATTTAGTATGAAAACTTGAGTGAATACTGGAAAACAAATTTAGGATGTGATGTGCACACAAAGCTACTGCAGAATTGGGCGCATGTGTCATGTAGGGTTTTAATAGAAAATGAGGTCAATGAACAATTAATGGGTCCGTTGTACTTTTGTTTCTGCTTTCCATTTTCATGCTGTTATAGCCGGAATAGTTCAAAAGTAAGTGTGTGTACACTAAGGGCAAGATAGCTTAAAAAAAAAAGATTTTTAAAAATTTGTACTTGCACTCCGTCTCCTCTCCTCCCCCCATCTTTAAATGTGCTCACTTCATCAGGATTTAAACAAGTATGACTTCTCCCACAACCCCATTTCCAACATTTTTACACTCCACATACTTCCTGGATTAGGAAGACTCCCTTTAGAGTCAATGAGTGCTACACCATAATTATTTGGAGGACTTCTTTCCCTAACTCCCCCTTGGGGCTGATTACTCTGTCTTCAGAGCATTTTCATCTCCTGCCAGCATTGGGAGTGTAAGACCACAGTAGGGGAGTGTAAGACCACAGTAGGGAATTAGTCTTAGCTTATTTTCATTAAACAAGCTTAGTCAGTGAGAGAATTGCTTATTTATACATACATAGTAATAAATGGGAAGTTTGAATAAGCTGGTTTCTGCCTTGCTAAAACTCAAAACTACTTCTGAGAAATGTAGCAGCTTTTTGTTAGTGATAGAGTAAACAGCTCTCAGTGTACATTAACTTGTTTCTTATTTCTTCTTAGCTGGATATCTCCTGTTGTGTGTTCTTTGTAATCACTTAGTAGAAAAGAAATGGCTAATAAAATCCATTATCTATTCAGTCCTTTTTATTGCGACTCTATAGCTTTTCTTCCAAAAACCTTGTCTGGTCGACCTACCACACATAAGCACTGCTTTCAACTTACGACTAATTGCTCAGTAGCCTGAGGATGTTAGTAGGCAAGAGTTGCCTGACTGGCATTTCTTTTAGACCCTTGTTAACATCAAGCTGCTCCTACTGTATTGCTGATCCAGAAAAGTACTGTTAGGTGTTTAGTGCAGGAGATGATGTAAATAGAGGCAGTCTATTACAGCTTGTCTCTTTGCACCCCTTCTGCCGCACTTTGCATCTTCAGAGCACCAAGACTGAGTTTCCATCTTGAACTTTACTAAAAGATGCGTTTTATTTTCACTCTTCTGATCAGGTGAGGTGGTAAAGTCTCCATTTGCCTGCCCCCCAACAACAATTTGGGGATACAACACAAATGAGAGAAGTGTTGTTGGCAATTTTGTTTAGGATTCCCAGTCACCCCCTACCTCTCATTCCCTCCAACAAAGAAAATTATAGAATGGCCACTTC
>NW_020683246.1:0-1188 GCF_002925995.2 Terrapene triunguis
CACTTTGAGAACCCCTGCTCTAGACCAAGTGGTAGAGCCTCGTGCTGGAGTTCCAGGGCTCCGGCCCTATTGGGACTTGTGATTGCACGTGAGTCCGTGACACACACAAACACGCTGGAAATACAGCCTGCACACCGGGCGTACATGTCCGCAGCACTGCCCTCGGTCCATCGCCTTGCCGTGAGCACCCAGCCCACACAGGGGTGGGGGGCATGAGGGGTCCATGTTTCAGCCACCTGCCTCTCATTGCGACACCTGTGGATTTGCCAGGTGCCACTTGCTGCAGTCCAGAGATCTCGCTGCCATGAGAGCAATGGCGGGTGCTCTGAAAGCTTCCCTCGGCAGAGTGTGCAGCTCCTTCCCGTCCAACGCACTCGTGACACGGGGAGAATGCAGCCACTTCTGGGGTGCAATGGAGCAGGCAAGCAAACCCTCTGTCTATTGCACAGCCATGGTGGAAGGAAATGCTTTGAGCAAGGATCTCACGGCAAACCCCCATGTGTCTGTTCACCGCTGTGTCCACTAGGAGGCAGCAGAAATACTCTGTCACCAGCACTGGCTCATTGCCCTATTCCCCTGCACCCTGGACGCTCCAACTTCTGATGCTAGAGATTGTGGGTTCAAGTGGAGAGGGGACTGGAAATTGCTGGCCACGCCTCTGGCTATGAACCTGGCCAGGCCTTTGGGGCTCCCGAGGGCAGTACAGGGCTCTCAGAGCCTTTACAGGAGGAATGGGAAGAGGAAGGATTGCAAACAGCTGCTGCCCACTGGGAAGTCGCTGGCAGGACCTAGTGGCTGCAGCCCCCACTGCTATTGCTGTTCATATGGGAGCCCGCTGGGCGAGAGTGGGCCTCGTGGTGCTCGGCGCTGTATATACCCAGCAGCCCCTCTGTCACTGCTGCTCAGCGCTCCCCCAGCCTGGCCTCCTTGCTCGCTGTTGGGTTTGTCACAGAGACAGCAGGGGAAGGGCAGTACAGCGCCATCCTGCCAGCTAGGCAGGGGTGCTCAGGGTTAGGGTTACCATATCTATTAAATAAAAAAAGAGGACCCTCCACGGGCCCTGGCCCCGCCCATTTCCCCACCCCCAGCCCCACCCCAACTCCGCCCCTTCCCCGCCCTAACGCCGCCCCCCCTCCTCCCTCCCACTCCCAGCCACGGGGAAAGGGCTGCCCGAGCGCTACCGGCTTC
>NW_020683247.1:0-1344 GCF_002925995.2 Terrapene triunguis
GACATTATCCAGTACTCCTTCTTTAAAATGAAGACTATTTTTAGCTTGACACTCTTTATTTTATTTTTATTTTTTTTCCTCCTGGAAATGTATTTTCTGCCATCTTCTCTCATCCGAACTTTCTGGGGGCTTTGAGCGCAAACTCCCCTTTTCTCAGCTGCTTTGTAAAAAATAAATAACTACCATTGTTGGTTCATTTAATTCAATGTCCTCTCCTTTCTCCCCCTCCCTCCCCGCAGGAAAGGACAGGATTGAATTAAATATATCAAATCATAGATTATATCATTGCATTTCCGCCCCCTCTCGCCTCAGGTCTCCTCCCAGGCAGAAGGAGCTCGGAGGACATTTGTTCTAATTGTTTTTACCCTCTGGTGAGAATTAGACCCTGGAACTCGGTTGTTGTTTTTTTAAAGGAAGCGACAGTTAGAACCCATCGCGCTCCCATTCATTCATAAAAGACCCGGCCCGGATACTCAGTATTGTCCCTCTCCTACGCGCCTGCGTGAAGTTTGTTTGCTGCAAAATCCCACTAAAACCTTGAACCTGAGCTCCAGCCAGTCCAGCCTCATTTCCAGCCTTCGCACCCCGCTGCCAGCGAAGGCACAAAAGACCAGAGACGCCGAGCTCTTCTCTTGGGTTCAAGCCGCGCAGCTATGGGCCCAGGGGATAACTACAAACCACATTTCTTCCCTGATAGCCGGGGCACCCTTGAGACTCTAAGCCACGGATTGACACACTCGAGAGAGGCAAAGGAAGTGGCGTGAAATCAACGGTATTCCCAGCATGATGAAACCGGCTCAGCGAGCCCCCTCCCTGGGAATCTGGATTCAGTGCTAAGAATCACATCCCCTAAAACCATTCCTGGAATTTCTTCCATCCATCGATGAATCCTAGATCAAGCCACAAAATCTACCCCAATGCCGACTGCAGTATCCGCCCCGGTTTTAGACTAGGTCTTTAGAGAGGTAAATATTCACTGCATAAATATCGGCAAAGAAAATAATATGATGCTAATTTCACCACCTATTGGGGCGGGGGGAAGCCCTGGAGGTCAAGAATATAAGATCTAGGTGCATTGTCCAGCGATTTGATCAAATAGTTCAACAAAACTGACTTCTCATATACCTAGCCCGATCCTCCCCAAAAATATTGACCCAAAATGTCAGATCTGGTAAAACAAGAGGCTCTGTAACTAGATAGATAGATAGATAGATAGATAGATAGATAGATAGATAGATATTGGGGTGTGTATGGAGATAGATAGATAGATAGATAGATAGATATGGGGGTGTTTGGGGATAGATAGATAGATAGATAGATATGGGGGTGTTTGGGGATAGATAG
>NW_020683248.1:0-1086 GCF_002925995.2 Terrapene triunguis
CCCCCCCTCATCACAGCCCCTCTCGACTCCAGGCCAGCATGTGAGGGGCTCCTCCTGCCCCCAAGTACCCCCCATCATGCCCCCCCCTTGGTCCTGGGCCACTGTGTGAGGAGCTGTCATAAACCTGTGACTGACCTTTGAAGATGTCAAATGTGGGGCACAGTGCCAACCTGACAGAGTGGGGAGCTGGAGGGCAGGGGGTGTCCTCACGTTAACATGGCCATAGTGCTGGAAATATTTTTTTCCTGATAAGTTTCTGAAGGTGAACCATGACTCAGTTTCCCCACAAACATTCCTTTAGTAGTCCCAAGGCCACGTGGTGCTGGTCCCATCCAAAATCCCACCATAAGCCTATACACCCTTCGATTCTGTAACCTAGCAACAATACAGTTATAAGCATTGGCCAAAATATTTATGCCAGGATCAGGTCCGGGAGGTACCTTCTTACCCAGACATTCTACTGCCAGTATCACCTATTAGACTGGTATCTACACTACCCTTCCTCCTGATGTCCTTTCTCCTACCCACGGCTGTATCCTTTCTTACTTCGTTTTCTTCCCTCTCAATGTTAAAATCCGGCTTGGAGATTACCTGGACATCTCCCAACCATCTCCCCCAAATTCCTAGTTTAAAGCTCTCTTAATCGGTTGTGCCAGCCTCCATCCTAGAAGTCTATTTCCCTCCTTACTCAGCTGAAGTCCATCCCGAGAGAACAGTCCTCTGTCCATGAATGCTTCCCAGTGGCCATACATCCCAAAGCCCTCCTTATAGCACCACTGCCTGAGCCATCTGTTGATCATCATAATCTTGTCACACCTTTGTTTCCCTTCTCTAGGAACAGGCAGAATCCCACTGAAGATCACCTGAGCCTCAATTTCCTTAAGCGTCTTCCCCAGCCTGGCATAGTCTCCCTTGGTACGTTCCAGCGAGAATCTAGCCGTATCATTTGTTCCCACATGAAGGACAATCAGCGGATTCGTTCCCACTCCCGTTAGGATCCTTTTCAGCCTCAGGTCCACATCCCATTTCTTAGCACCCAGCAGACAGCACACCCTTCTGTTCTCCGGATCAGCTCTAGTTACAGGC
>NW_020683249.1:0-1501 GCF_002925995.2 Terrapene triunguis
GGGGGGCAGGGATTGGGCGAGGTGGGGGCAAGGGGCAGCGGTGGAGGGGCAAGTCACTGACCCAGGTTTCTGCCCCCCAGCCCGACGTGGAAGTGGTGTCCCGGGAGCACGCGGGTCACATGATCACATGGACGGGGCCTGGCTTCGCCCGCGTGCGGGACGGGGCTGGCCTGTCCTTCCACATCGACAACATCCCCTACCCCATGGAGTACGACATCCTGATCCGCTACGAGCCCGAGGTGTGCGGGGCATGGAGGGGGGCAGGGCACCAGGCTGCCCCGGGGCGGGATGCCAACAGGGGAGGGGATGGCCGGGCTCCTGCAGGGCATGTGGGGCTGACGGGGGAGGGGACATCTAGGCACCGGGCTCCCCTGGTGTGGGGCTGATGGGGGAGGGGTGGCTGGGTGCCAGGCCGTCAAAGGGCATGGAGCTGATGGTAGGATTGCCACCTTTCTAATTGCTGGTAACCAAACTCCCAGCCCCACCCCCTGCCCCGCCTCTCCCCCCAAGGCCCCCCCCCCTCCCCCCCCCCCTCCCCCCCCCCAAGGCCCCACCCCGTCACTTGCTGGATTGTGTCCATCTCCCTTTCCTGCCCCCCACCCCCGAGCTGGGCTCCCTCTGCTCCGGGACGGGGTGGAGCTGCCGCTGCCTGCGTAGGGGGCGGCCCTGGCCGAGCAGGGGCTGGTGCATGCGGGTTAATGGCCCGGCGCCTCCCCCGCCCACGGTGACTGGACTTTGGGTGTCCAGTCAGTACATCCGACCGAACACTGCCAGGTCCCCTTTTCAACCAGACTTTCCGGTCAAAAATTGGGCACCTGGCAGCCCCAGCTGATGGGGGAGGGGCTCCCCTGGTGTGTGGGGCCCAGCCCCGAGACCACCTGGCGCAGAGTCCACACTCAGCGCCCAGGGGCCCACGTCGGGAGCAGGCTGCCCCGAGGAACGCTCCGGGGGCCCGTGCATGCTCTGGTCATCTCCCAGCCCAGGGCTCCTACCCCTGCCCGCACCTGAGCCCCCGCCTGCCCCCCATGTCATCCTTCATCCTGCCCAGGAACACGGGCCCGCCCCCTGGCAGTGCCCCATGCCCTCGGGGACCCACCTGGGGGGCGCCCCCTAACCTCTCTCCCTGCAGTCCACAGAGGACTGGGAGGCCATCGTCAGCGTCAGTGCCCAGGCGTTGCCCACGAGCCCTCGCTGTGGGAACGTGCTGCCCTCGGAGCAGAGGTACAAGGAGAGCCTGCCGCACACCGCGAGGTGAGAGCCCACGGGGGCTCCTGGGCGGACCCAGGGCCCTGCTTTCTCCGCCGCCCGTCTGGGGACCCTCGGGCGGCGCCAGTGCCCTCGCTGCCAGGCTGCCGGGCCCATGTCCCACGTGCTGCTGCCCGGGCTAGGAGCCAGCCCTGCCAAGGGGGCACACGGCCCAGACCCCAGCCATGCCCTGCGCAGCCCAGCCCAGCCTGCGCCAGCTGGTCCCGCAGCCTGGCAAACTGGCTCACCCCCCCCC
>NW_020683250.1:0-1194 GCF_002925995.2 Terrapene triunguis
CCCCCCCCAGCCACCTCTCAGGGGAGGACTCCAGGAGACCAGGTGAGCGCTCAGGGAGGCACCTGGGCTGGGGAGGGGGTTGCGGGGCAGTGCGGTCACTGGGAGAGATTTTGGGGGGCTCTCTGTTAATGCTACTTCTCGCCCCAGCCCCTCTGGTCTCTCTGCTGCCAGGAGGCCATGGGGCAGTGCTCCTCCCCCCCCCCGGGGGTACCTCAGCCGACACCCTCATCTCACATACCCCCCCCCAATCTCTGTCTCTCCTTGCAGGTGCCTGAAGTGGACGGTTTAGCTCTGCCTGGGATCCTGGATCTTCACCCCAAGCCTGGGGGCCCCCAATCCTGCTGTTCTGGGGGGCCCCTGGACCTGCCTGTCAATAAACATTCCATCCCCTAGACCCTGTGTGTTCCCTCTGGGCCCACCGGCGTGGGCGGGAGCTCCAGCCCCATAGGGTATTTGGATGGGGGGGGAAGGGCTAGATCCAAGTGGAAGGGCACAGATACATCATCCCCTCTAGAACTGAGAGTTCACTCTGTGACACGGAGGGAGGGGAAACTGAGGCACACACCAAGGGGCTGGGCAGGGATCCCCCACAGAAAGGAGAAGCCCTGCGCAGGCCGCCAGAACGCCTGGGTTCTTCTCCCTGCTGGGTAATTTCTTCCCCCCCTGGGCCTAGCTGTACCCGCAGGAGCTGGGTGAGGGTGGATGGAAGGGAGTAGGGCCTAGGGGTTAGAGCACAGGGGGGCTGGAAGTTCCCCTCCACCCACCCCCTGCTCTAATGCCTGGACCCCACGTCCCTCCCAGAGCCGGGGAGAGAACCCAGGAGTCCTGGCTCCCAGCCCCCCCCTGTTCTAACCCAGCAGCCCCCCCTCCCCTCCCAGCGTTGGGTAGAGAACCCAGGAGTCCTGGCTCCCAGCCCCCCCCTGTTCTAACCCAGCAGCCCCCCCTCCCCTTCCAGCGTTGGGTAGAGAACCCAGGAGTCCTGGCTCCCAGCCCCCCCTGCTCTAACCCACCAGCCCCCACTCACCTCCCAGCGTTGGGGAGAGAACCCAGGAGTCCTGGCTCCCAGCCCCCCCTGCTCTAACCCACCAGCCCCCACTCACCTCCCAGAGCCAGGGAGAGAACCCAGGAGTCCTGGCTCCCAGCCCCTCTGCTCTAACCCACCAGCCCCCACTCCCCTCCCAGAGCTGGGGAAAG
>NW_020683251.1:0-1240 GCF_002925995.2 Terrapene triunguis
TATTTTTTTTCTTTCTGTATGAAATAAGTCTCCTTCCCCTCCATAAAAATATAAAACACCGTCGTCCGATCCTGCGCCGGCCTGGGATCGCTGCGGCTGTCCCCGCCCCACGCAGATCCCGCGCTGCTCTGGAATAGTTATTCCGCCCCCAAAAAGTTGTCTCTTGTGCTGAGCTGCAGTAGCCGTGTGTGTCTGTCTGTCCCCCCCCCTGAAAAAATAGATCCACGCGCTGCCTTTGTCCGTCCATCCGTCTGTCTAGCCCTGCTGCCACGGGCGGAGATGGCTGGGCCGGGTCGCTGTCTTCTCCCCAAAATGGTCTAGCTCCGTCGCGCGGCCTCGCCCGCTCCCCGAGAAAAGCAGCCCGCGGGCGAGGATCTGGCGCGCCGGTAAATGTCGGGTCCATGGGGCGGCGCCTGGGGCCCCGGCTTCGTAAAACCCCCCGAAAAGACAGAAAACCCCTGGAAAATCCTAACCGGCTAGATGGAGCGGAAGGGGCGGGGGCCGGACAGCCCGGCCACACTTAACAAAATATAGAGCGAATCATTAGAATAATAATAATAATACTTAAGAGGAACTCTCCCCTCCCCCCACCACCCTGCTCTGAGCCCCTGTGCAAACCCGTGGAGTGTTCCGGCGGGGACGCGCCGCGCGCCCCCCCTGCCAGCAACACCGGCGCGTCAAAAGTGGTCAGAGTGCAAAGGGTTAAAGGATAAGGACTGGGAGCCAGGACTCCTGGGTTCTATCCCCGGCTCTGGGAGGTCAGAGGTCTTCCCCCCCCCCCACTCTAACCACTTGACCCCACTCCACTCCCACAGCTGGGGAGAGAACCCAGGAGTCCTGGGATTCCAACCCCCCAGCAACGTTACTGGCCTTGCTTGCTCTGAAATCTGATGGTTGAGAAGCAGTTTGAAGCAAGAAGAATGGAGGGGGAGTGGGGGGCACCAGGGTGAAGGACCCCCAGGCCCTGGGGCACCGTAGGACTGTGCCAAACCCAGCCCAGCCCCCTCACCCAGTCCCTGGCTGTGACTGATAGAAGCCACAGGTGTCTATTACAACTCGCCGCCAGCAGGTGATGCACAAGAGCTGGCAAAGTAACTGTCTCTTTTCCAGCAGGGGGATTGGGAGTCAGGACTCCTGGGTTCTACCCTCAGCTCTGGGAGGCCAGAGCCCCCTCCTCTAACCACTAGCCCCCGCTCCCCTCCCAGAGCCAGGGAGAGAACCCAGGAGTCCTGGCTCCCAG
>NW_020683252.1:0-1277 GCF_002925995.2 Terrapene triunguis
GATGGGATTTATCGGGGGCAGGGACAGTTGTGGGGGGAGGAGGAGCATGGGAGGGGTAGCTGTGGGGGGGAGGGACAGGGGATTGTTTGGGGAGACAGGGACAGTTGTGGGGGGAGGAGCATGGGAGGGGTAGCTGTGGGGGGAGGGACAGGGGATTGTTTGGGGGGCAAGGAGAGTTGTGGGGGGATGAGGAGGGGTAGCTGTGAGGTGAATGGCAGACGTCCCAGTGCTCTGGGGGACCCCTGATATTTGGGGAGGTCTCAGGGTGAGGAAGGGGGCTGGGAAGGGGGACTCCCCCAGGTGGGGTACTAGAGCATCACCAGCACCCCCTTTCTCACTGCTTTCAAATTCCTTTTCCTCCCAGATGGCCCTGATCTTCCTCTTCAGCTGCTGCTTCTTCCCCCTCTTCTTCCTCGCCCTCCACTGGGCACTGCACCGCACCCGGGCCCTGGGTATGGACCAGCTGCGTGCCATCTACGTCGCTGCCAAGTAAAGCTGCCCGGACTCCTGGGTTCTCTCCGCGGCGCTGGGAGGAGAGGGGCCTCTGGTGGTTAGAGCAGGAGTGGGGCTGGGAGCCAGGACTCCTGGGTTCTCTCCGCGGCGCTGGGAGGAGAGGGGGGTCTGGTGGTTAGAGCAGGAGGGGGGTTGGGAGCCAGGACTCCTGGATTCTCTCCTTGGCTCATGCAGGAGAGGGGGGTCTCCCTCAGCCACAAGATGGTGCTGGTGGCTCAGAAGTCTCCCCTATACCCCAGAGGTGACTCCAGGGTCACTGGCTCAGCAGGTACCACCTGGAGCCTCTGGCTTAGCACACAGGGAGGGGGGACCCTCTGCCATCTGGGGGGGATTAGCCCTGAGCTGATTGCCCTGGTGCCCCAGGGAGAGGAAGGGGTTAAATACTAACCCCTTCAAGCTGGGCCTTGACCTTGATCCCCACCTGCCTCTGCCTGTGCCAGCAGGATTATGGGATTAGACCAAAGTGTGTGTGTGTGCGCGCGTTCGTTCCCCTTCTCTGGCCCCCGACACCCCTGCCCCAGCCTGGCTATGACCGGGGGCCTGAGCCGCCCCACACCCCTTTTTAATCCTGGTTTCCATTCAGTCCATTGGAAGGCCCGTTAAACCAGCCTGGGTGCAGCTGGACCAAGAGAGCACTTAGGAAAGGACCAGTTCCTAGCTGGTGTAAATCAGTGTCACGCCATGGGCATTTACACCAGGATTCTGGAAAATCTAGAATACGAGCCCCTGCTATCCCTGCCCTCGGCTCCCCCACCCCACATCTC
>NW_020683253.1:0-6190 GCF_002925995.2 Terrapene triunguis
CCCCCACCCCCAGGGCACTGACTCCTGTGCCCCCCCCAGCCTCAGGATACTGACCTGCACAAATTTGGACTAAACGATTGGACATGTCAGTTACGTGGAGACAATGAGAGTGTTAATGATTCTACATTTATCGGTATTTTCCCAAAACCAACCGAGAGAAACCGTGATCCTGCTGTCAGTTGTTTCACTCCGTGTCATACACAACAGCACAAGCTTTGCAGTGATCAAACTAAACGTTACTGTAGATAACCTAGTTTTAAAAGTTTACAGCCATTGTAGCATTCGCTCACTGAGAGTTCAACAGTCTAACGTGTTTTGCAAATGTGCTGGGGTAGAAAACAGTAAAATTCTGTCAGGTGGTCACTCGTTGGCTGGCACTCTGGCCTGGTATTGACCCACTGGCAATGTGTTACACATCACTTTCAATCTCTGCGGGAAGATAAATGCCCTAAAGTAATGAGAGAGTTTTTTGGAAACAAGAATGAAATGACTGAATTGTTTCTTCTTGAGCCATACAAATACAAATAGTCACAGACAGTATTGAAGCTCTGGAGCCAAACTCATTCACAGTAACTGCGATGGTTGAATTAATGTCCAACCTAGACAAGAAACTAGAATGCAGAGTAAATTACCAATTTTATGGTTACACTGTGAACTCCAAACTGAACAATATCAGTGAAAATGAATGAAAAAAGTGTGAAACCGATTTTCTGCTTTTTTATCAGCAAGCTCAAAGGTATTTATGAAACAGATATGACCTCAAGGAAAATAATGTGCACAAGGAACTGTCTTATCGTTAGCAAAAGAGTGTTCTTCGGAAGAATTTGCAGAAGCTGTTGAAGCATGCAACATTTATATCTTTATTGACATGAGAAAATTAAATGAAGGAATTTTGAACCATCAAAGTCTCCTGAATTTCAAGACTGCACAATTGTTAAAGAGAAATACTGCAACATTTTCAAGATGACAAATCCAAGTGGAAGCAGAAACTTAAAGAATTTGGAAAAAAATATGTTCTTACCTATTTTCCAATTTATGTACCAGTGCGTATACTGAAAGTATTTTCATTAATGAATTCCATACGGTGACATGAGTGAAATCAATTGGAAGCGGACACAGTGAAAGCTGAACTACAAATTTGCTGCAATTTTGAAAATACTGAGTGCAAGGACATGTATCCAAAATTCCTCCATAATAAGGTGTTAGAGCAGGGGTGGGCAAACTTTTTGGCCCAAGGGCCACATAGGGGAATAAAAATTGTATGGCAGGCCATGGATGCTCACAAAATTGGGGTTGGGGTGCAGGAAGGGGTGAGGGCTCTGGTTGGGGGTGCGGGCTCTGGGGTGGGGCTGGGGATGAGGAGTTTGGGATGTAGGAGGGTGGGGTGGGCTGGGACTGAGGGGTTTGGAGGGTGGGAGGGGGATCAGGGCTGGGGCAGGGGGTTGGGGCATGGGGAGAGGCTCCGGAGTGCAGGCTCCAAGCGGCGCTTACCTCAAGCGGCTCCCGCAAGCAGCGGCATGTCCCTTCTCCGGCTCCTACGCAGAGGCATGGCCAGGTGGCTCTGCACACTGCCCCATCCGCAGGCACTGCCCCTGCAGCTCCCATTGGAGCACCAGAGGGGGCCATTGGAGCACATAGGAGCCGGCACGGAGCCATGCGGCATCTTCCGGGAGCTGTGTGGTGCGGCCCCTGACCCAGCACCCCGGCCGGAGCACCGGAGCAGGGCCAATCCACATGGTACATCCCCGACCCAGTGCCCCGGCTGTAGCGGGGCAAGCCCCAGACCCTGCTCCCCAGTGGGAGCTCGCAGGCCAGCTTAAAACGGCTCACAGGCCGTAGTTCGCCCACCCCTGTGTTAGAGGGCCCCCCACATGCTGTGACCCCTCCAGCCTCCCCTGAATACTGCTTCCTGCATGCTGTGACCTCCACAGCCTCCCAGGATACCCCCTCTGCATGCTGTGACTCCCCCAAGACATTGCCCTCCTGTGTGCTCTGACTCCCCAACCACCCACCCATGCTGTTGTAATGCCAACAGACCCTGGTCGTCGTCCAGCAGGATCAAACCAGGGACCTCTGGAGCTTAGTGCATGAGCCTCTACAGCATGAGCTAAAAGCCAACTGCCTGTTAGCTAAGGCTGTCGAGCAGACTCATTAACTCTCTCTAAGTGTCTGGGTGCCACTGGATGGGACAGAGCCCCACACCCTGGAGCTGTGTGGGTTACACCGTGACACCCCCCAGGATACTGACCCCTGCATGCTGACCCCGCCCTGTATGCTCAGGGTGCAGCTTTTGGGATGGGGCCCGGTGCTGGGGCAGCAGAGCTGGCTGATGCTGAGACCCCAGCAGACAGGGGAGAGGGGAGCCCCTGACCCAGGTCCTGCGTTCAGCCCCTAGCCCTTCGATCCCAGGGGACTCTCCCTCCACAGAAGGAGCCACTTTCTCCCAGCACTGAACAAGGAGCTTCACCGGAGCCAGGGACTCTTGTTCCCAGAGCTGCTCCCTCTGGGTCTGTCTGTCACTCTGCCCCACTGCAGCGCTTCCGCCTGGGGAACACAGCAATGGCCAGGCTGAGTCCGACCCACCTACTTGCTCTCCTGGCTCTGACAGTGGCCAGCCCCAGACGCTCCAGAGGAAGGTATAAGATCCCAGGGGCGCTGGAACAGGGGGCGCCAAGGGGCCATGGCCATGGCCCTCCCACTTGTCACCACGGGCCCAGTCCCCTGCCCCTCCTCTCCCCCCGAGGCCACCTTCCCCAGCCAGGCCGGAAGCTGGAGCCGAGCCTGGACAGCTGTGGGGAGCCACGGACCCTCCACCTGCCCAGGGTGGGGGGGCCGAGAGCACCTCCCAGCCCATGTCCCTGCCCACCGAGCCCCCACCCAGGGCAGGCGGAGGGTCTGCGGCTCCCCACAGCTCTTACCCCGACCTGGCTCTGACCTGGCCAGGGGGCGGTGCCTTGGGGGCTGAAGAGCATGCAGGTGACCCAGGCAGCTGTAGGGAGCCACGGACCCTCCGTCTGCCCTGGGGGTACAGGGGCTGGGGGCTGCTCTCAAGCAGGTGGAGGGGCCTGGGCTCCCTGGCTCAGCTCTGGCCTGGCCATGGGGCAGGGCCGAGGGGGGACGGGGGCGCCACAGAGGGGACAGGGCCTGGTGGCCTGCTCCGTCACCCCTGGCCCCACAATAGGAGAGGTGGGATAACTTGCCTCCCATTAAGTCTCTTCCTATTTCTAACACAGAAAGGAGTAAACCCCAGAGCTCTCGGTCTCCCTTCTCCAGCCCAGTCAGTGCTTTAGAGTCCCTCTAGTTCGTCTCCTTTCGAAGCCAGACAGTCCCAGGCTTCACATTCTCCTCACCGGCAGGAGTTCCTAGGCCGCAGCGTAGAGCCATCAACTGCTGAGCAGGGGGCTGGAGGGGTTGATTGGAGGGAAAGACTAACGATGCTAAATCCAAGAAAGCAACGGTCTCCAAGGAGAAGGAGGGTTCTACACAGCGGGGGGAGAGAGGAGTTACTGAGGCTGGGACAGGAGGTGTAACAAGATGTAAAGGGAAGAGGAAATTGGTGCAAAGAACTCCCTGGCACTGAGCTGTCCCAGGCTGAGAGTCTCCCAAGGGGAGGGGGAAGGAGTCTCAGCGCAAGAGACACTTCAAAGTAGGGCAGACAAAGCACTAGACAACGCCGCCCTGTAGCAACAACACTCTGGTGTCCTGCAGCAAGTCAGGCAGGGCCGGCCCTGGGGGCAGCACAGCGGGTCCAGGCTCAACCCTGCCCCAGCCTGCCCAGAGTGACTGACGATGGCACCGCACCCAGCCGAGAGGATCTGGCCTGGACTTTATCCTCCAGCGCCCAGTTCCTCTCTCCCGCTCTACAGCTCGGCTCCTGTACGGTCCCCGCCAGTGTCTGCGCCTGCCAGGCCCTCGGCCCGAGCTGCTGCCCAGCCTCCCCCCGCTCTGCCTCCTGGAGCAATAGGGCCTCCTGTAAAGGCTCCTCCGGCTGAGCCTGCAGCCTGGTGCAGTCCCAACCCAGCCGCAATAGCCCTAGTGTCTCCCGCAGGGTTATCCCACCCCACCTCCCTTCAGCCTTTTGCTCTGATGCAGTGGGCCCTATAGAAAACCCTGGAGACAGTTAGTGCTCGGCCTGGCCCCACAGCGGCTTCCCCCTCCCCAGCACAGGTCGCAGCCTGTGTCCAGTCTCAGAGCCAGTTTTCACTCCGTGTCAGTCAGCCCAGCCCCAGGGCTCCAGCATGAACCCTGCTGATCTCAGGCCAGGCAGTGAGCTGCACCCTCAGCACTGGCTCCCAGAGCTAAGTGGGGGGGGATCCCAGGGCAGCCCCAGGAGGAGGCCCCATTGCCCCCTTCCTGCCAGGGGGGCTCATGCCCCTCCAGCGCCCTGCTGTGTGTGAGGCGCCCATGGAGCGGGCTCTTGCCCTGCTGACACAGCAGGCGCCGGTAGGGGGAACTGAACCCCCGCTACACGTTTCACCATAAGGCTCAGGAAGGAGTCTGGGTCAGTGTCGGGGGGCCAGGCCTTGGAGTGCTGGGGGTAGGGACAGATGGACTCCCCAGAAGGGCACGGCCTGACTCTCCCCCTGGCGGCACCCACAGGCGCCGGGGGCTTGCCGTCTGGCACGCAGCCTTGGGAGGCAGGAGGAAGGGCAGGGCAGAGAGCGGAGCAAGGGCAGGTGCTTCCCGCCCCGTGTCCTGCTGCAGGCTGGGAGGGGGCTGGTGCTGAATGCCCGGTGCCCAGGGAGCCCCCTCGGAACTGCTGAACAGAGGAGACATGGGCCGGTGTGAGGAGAGGGTTTTATTGCTCAGGGCTGTGTCCAGGGGCTGGGTTCAGGGTGCAGCCATGGTCTCCTTGATCCAGTCCAAGACACTGAGCACCCGCACATAGACGCCGTACTTGGCAGCCAGGCAGCTGCGGTCAAAGCTGAGGATCCCGGCCGCATACCAGGTGTCGTCCTCGGGGTCGTGGATGGCAAAGGCGCTGCCGGCGTCCCCAACGCAGGTGGACTCGCGCAGCTGGCTCATGCCAACGCAGAAGGTGTGGTTGTTCAGCAGTGGCTGCCAGGGGTGCGCCCGGTAGTACTCCTGGCAGCTGCCGCTCTCGGCCACAGGCAGCAGGACGTACTTGAGGTGCTTTGGGTGCTCCAGGAGGGTGTTCCAGCCCCAGCCAGAGACAAAGCCCACCCGCCCCACCTTTGCATAGTCCTGCTGGGCCAGGCAGATGGGCATCACGGCCTCCCCAACGGGCACCTTGTGCTTGAGCTTGAGCAGGGCCAGGTCCACAGCCCCCGGGAACGCAGGGTGCAGGACAATGCGCTCGACAGCCCCGGCGGGCGTCTCCTGGCCCAGAAAGAGCCGCAGGGTGGGGGCGATTTCTTCCAGCGTGCTGTTCTCGCTGTGGCCCAGGTAGAGGTTCCTGCCGGTCGTCAGCAGCCACTGGTCACTGATGAGCGTGGCCCCCGCGGTGTGGTTGTGGCGGCTCAGCAGCCGGCCCTGCCAGGGGAAGCTGTTCTCGGCTGCCATCATGCCCCCAATGATGCGCTGCACCTGTCTGGCCGGGTTCTTGGGCTTCCCACACACTGCAGAGGGCAGAGACCCAATGTGAGCCGCCCCTTAGCCTGCAGAGCCCAGCCCCCCCCCGACACCGCACCGCACAGCTCCGACAAGCCATCTCCTTACCCAGTCCAGCCCTGGGCCGGCCGGGGCCTGGTGCCACCATCCAGGGCTGGGTGTGTCACTGGCAGAGGGAACAGCACCCAGCCACGTGGCTGCCAGAGGGGCCGTGGCCTCTGCCTCGCTCTGCGGAAGCTCTGCTTCAGGGAACGCTGCCCGCGGGCAGCCCCAGCGCCATTGGGAGAGCAGGTGCCCGCTACTCCCACCCCAGTGCTCTGCCCCGCCCCCACCTCCCGCTCACCTGGCTCACAGATGGGCAGCGCCTCTCCAGCTGCTTCATTCACCCACACGTGCTGCTGGCTACATCGGTACAGGCCTGGGGGCCGGAAAACCGGAGTCAGTGCCAGCCGCCCCCGGGCAGGGCACACAGGCCTCTGTGCCCGTGCCAGCGGGGGGCAGGGCCCCAGGCATGTCCCCCGGGGGGGGGCAGGGCCCCAAGCATATCCCCTTGGGAGGGCATGTGTATCCCCCACGGGAGGGGGGCAGGGCCCCATGTGTATCCCCTGGGATGGGATGG
>NW_020683254.1:0-1070 GCF_002925995.2 Terrapene triunguis
CCCCCCGGGACCCACTGTCCATGTGGGGCCCAGAGCCCCCAGGATCAGGGCTGTGCGCAAAGGGGAAACTGAGGCAGGCTGCCTTAGCTCCATGGGCCCAAAGTGTCAAAGTGGGAACAGGCCCCGGACACTGTTAAACAAGGGTCAGGGTTTGGTATCCAGAGACCTCGGCCCACTGCCCGTCGACAACCAGGGAGAGAACCCTGGAGTCCGGGCACCTCCCCCACCCCGTCCTGCTCTAACCACTGGGCCCCCCCTCCCATCCCAGAGCCGGGAGAGAACCCCGGAGTCCGGGCTCCCCCCACATCCTGCTCTAACCACTGGCCCCCCTCCCATCCCAGAGCCGGGAGAGAACCCCGGAGTCCGGGCTCCCCCCCCCGTCCTGCTCTAACCACTGGCCCTCCCTCCCATCCCAGAGCCGGGAGAGAACCCCGGAGTCTGGATCCAAGGTCCCGCCCCTGAGTCATTAGACCCCACGTGCTCTGGGCAGGTGCTAATGAATCTCTTCAGGATATCAGTGCCCTGACCCGCAGCCGGTGCCCCTCACTCCCGACCCGCAGCCCCTGCTAGCCCAGCCCTGCCCCCCCCCCCCCGCCGGTGCCCCTCACTCCCGACCCGCAGCCCCCGCTAGCCCAGCCCAGGGCTCCCTCGCCCCCGTGTGTCTTCATGACACGGATCCCAGGCTCCCACTTGGAGGCTTCTCCCCATCTGGCTGGTCCTGGCCCATGGGAGGGGGGCACCAGCTGTTTTGCTTCTGCCCAGCCCTCCCCAGAAGGCTTGGAGCGTCCCCTGAGGCCTGTATGTCATTTACTGCCTGGGGCGTGGGATGCGCACAGCCCAGAGCTATGGGGCAGGGAGCCCGGGGCTGGGGGGGCAGGGACTGCAGGTTGGGAGTGAGGGGCACCGGCAGGGCTGGGGGGCTGGGGGCTGCGGGTCGGGAGTGGGGGGCAGCGGCCGGGCTGGGGGGCAGGGGGCTGCGGGTTGGGAGTGGGGGGCACCGGCCGGGCTGGGGGGCTGCGGGTCGGGAGTGGGGGGCACCGGCCGGGCTGGGGGGCTGCGGGTCGGGAGTG
>NW_020683255.1:0-2494 GCF_002925995.2 Terrapene triunguis
GACAAATGGTAACCCTAATCAAACTAGAATGTACTGGGAAAATGCAGATACCTTGAATGTACAAGCAGTCCCCATGCAAAAAAAAAAAATGTTATTGCAAGACATTTTCAATTATTTAAACTTAGTGAAAACAGAACATGATGGTTCTAATTCCTCCTGTTTTCCTTTTGAAATTACCATTGTGCACACACAGTATATAAGCATTTATACCCAAAACATCCTGTTGGAAAGTAAGAAAGATTTGTTTCCTACTTTCTGCTCCAAGCAACCAAAGTAAATAAGACATTTGTTGTAAGGCTAGGACTCTGTGTTTAGTTTCATCTTAGAGCAAAAACTTGTGGTCCTGAAAATAAGGGATTTTCATGGGAGCACTAACAAAACCTTAAGTATAGTGGTATAAAGGTCAATAATATTCCCTCTGGCCATAAAAATGAAATCTGTTGGGAGGAGGGGGTTACGTAATTTGTTCCTAGTTCAGAAATGACATGTTTAACAGTTCCACCTGTGGTTATGCTTTAGGGCAACCTCTAAGCCTTAATGCTGAACTCTAATTAGTGTGGACAGGATCACAGTGCTGGCTTTTTGAGGGAACACAAGATAACATGCAGACAACATAAATTACCAGTGAAGTAACATGACTGGCTTTGACATTGTGATCAGTTCATTTATAAAAATACATCTGTCCACTATTCCATTTCGTAATAATTTGGCAATAGCTACCAAAACATTTTGCACCCTGGTGCTGTAGGGAACCAGACTTCCAGATAAGTATAGAAGTAGCTATGTAGCTGGAGGGTTTATGGTAATTCTGTAAGCAGTAAAGTGTCTCTGCAAGGGAGAGATAAACAGCTAGTAATCCTCATAATTCCCCACTGATAGCCTATCCATCTCTGCTATAAATTAGAAAGCCTAGAGATTAGGAAAGCTAGGCTGGGTGTAGCTCACAGCATTAATCACAGATTTAGGACAGCAGTGTGCTGAAATACTGTCCATGGTATTTTACTCCAGGTTAAATTAGTACATAATGTAGTTTGGCATAAATATATAGGAAGACTGATTTTTGTTTAACTTTTGCAGAGAAAGTTTTGCAAAAGACACTATTATCTCATAAATTCTTTAAAACTAAAAGATCAAGTACAGTGTATAGATAACAGTACATTAAGTTTGTTATGAAAAAATTGTGCTGTTCTGAAATTCTTCCATTCCTCCAAATTATGAAGAATTTTTGTTCTGTTTTTGTTTACATTCATTTTATATGCACTTAAGGCGAAATTGACTTCAGAGCTTGTGTGTGTTTTTGTTTGGATGGGAAGACAAGGTGGGTGAGGTAGTATCTTTTATTGGGCCAACTTCTGTTGGTGAGAAAGACATGTTACTTTTTGCTTTCAGAATCTATATTTGTTTATGGAAATTGGGCTATTAGACATGCAGTCACTTGATTTTTCACATGCAAATTTCCATTTCAGCATGCAAAATTTGCATGGGCTCTTCTAAAAATATGGATTTCAATGGCTAGAAGCAAATGGTTGAAACAAATGTTCTTCTATTAGTGCAGAAGTTATTTTAAAATGGTAGCAATCATTTCATAAATAACATCGCAGACTCATTTTATTCAGATCCATAATGAGGAAATAATGAATCATTTCAGTCAGAGGATTAAAGAAATAATTTACTCAGCAGAAAAGTCTGATACCCATATGTTTTTATGATGATAATTCAAAGGCAACCAGGTTAGATGACCAAACTGTGTCATAAACAGAATGAATATGCTTTAAAAGACCATTTCATTTTCTCAAGTTGGTTAACTTTTTTATTTTGCTTTGTTACATACCACATTCGTACCATGATGTTTTATATTCCAAACCCAATATAAAATGTTTTAATACATATAGTTCTAAAATTGGATATTTTATAGTATTCAGAGTCTTGAATTTTATATCCGATTCATCTGTCAAACATTCATATCTCTTAAAATCTGGAATTTATGTTCAGGGGTTATTTTAAAGCTTTCACAGTGGTTGTAACCTGGAAACTATATTTTTCTATGCACTTTATTTAAATCTTTGAAAGTGTGTGCGGGACCGCAGCTTGAACATTTTAGATAGTATCAGATTCAATGAACTATTGCTTAAATGATGAACATGGATATATAGCACCAAAAACCTCATTTCATGGGTTTTTATGTACTGTAACTATGTGTGAGGTCTAAGATACAGTGAAGGTGTTTCTACCATGTTCTCTATGACTGCATTGCTTGTTTTTGTTTTCAAGCTGCCTCTATACATTTTCCAAGTTTAGGAGGAGTCAGAAGGTGCTGACTTTGCCTGAAAGGACAGGCAGACAGTTAACTGTCAGACAAACTTTAATAATTACAGTATTTTATGAAAATTTCAATCAACTGTGTGTGTGTGTGTGGGGGGGGTTAATGTGGTGAATCGGGGGGGTGGGAGATTTTATATATATAAATATAATAATAATAAAAAAATGTGTGTGT
>NW_020683256.1:0-1423 GCF_002925995.2 Terrapene triunguis
TTTATGGAGAAACCACGTATAAGTTTATTTAATAAAAAGTAAGAGATTCAAATGATAGCAAACACAAAGGGTTATATATAAACCAAAATAATATGCTTTCTATGGCCTAAACCTCACTGTCAATTTATCCTCCTGCCTAAAGCAGTTTATCTCACCCAAAGCTCTTTCCAGCATTTTCAGCCAAACCTGGTTCGGATCCTTTTATGAAGCAAACCCTCTGTCAGTTTACTTCTTAGGTGAAGGATAACTGGGGGTTCATCTGCTCCCCAGATATGGTACCAAAAGTGGACTCTTTACTCGTAAATAGAGTAACCCCTGCTGTTTTTGGTTTTTCTTGCATCTCCAAGAAACTATTGAATAGTATTTTGGTCAGACTGTAAATGTCTGTCCTTTGTGAATTATACAATACACAATATTCACATGACCAGCCAGAGAGAGAAAAAGTGTCTCTTCCCCCGTCTGGCAGGATTATGTGGATCACCCTTTGCTGACCTGCCTTAAGTCGCAGACCTAGATAATGTACTTTTCAGCATATATATGTTCACATCATTTTCCATACATACATCTTGAAATGACCTCTGACATAGAGGCTTTCACTAGAGACCTTACATGACATTCTTTGGTGGACTGGTATGTAGTTACCAGACCCAGGGGATTCCTATAACCCTTATGTATCCCTGTGCCACCTGCTAGTTGTCAAAAACTGGTCACTGAGTCATATCCTGCCTCCTCCCTACTCCCTTTGTGATTATGTTTAGCTTAAAAATGAGCTAAACAAACCTTCCTTGTCACTTTTTAACTATGTTTTAAAATCTGTGTTATCCCAGATCTATTGCAAATGCTTGCCAGCAATTAACACTGGCCCATTACTTTCTTCTCGCTATGCACCATTGGTTTATATGCTATTTGAACACAACCAAATTCCAACCTCACCTGCATCCACACCACCCCACGATAGCCATTAACACTCCCCTGAGCTTAGGGATGATGATTATTCATGGTCCTTGTGCGAATGCATAAAGTGTGCAGAAGGCTCTTTGTTGCCCCAGTCATCTACATAGCGCTAGGGAGAATACGGCCTTAAAGATGAAAACCCTAGCTTACCTGTAATATCCACTGTCCACCGCTATCTGCCTGCTGTGTTCTCGTCATCAGTCAGAGTTTTGACATTTGCCAGCATTCTGCTCTTTACGTGAACTCTAGTACCAGCCTACTCACAGGAATAGAACAGGAAGAATAAGAGTGCAATGAATGACTGAATATATTCATAACTGAAGAAAAACCTGCCACTTTAAGTGTCTGGTTTTGTCACCGTGCTGTTAACTGGGATTTTATCTGTACTGCAGTCCACCTGGAGATAGACAGATATATATGTGTGTGTGTGTGTGTATGTCTGTCTGTCTCCAGGTGGACTGCAGTACAG
>NW_020683257.1:0-1271 GCF_002925995.2 Terrapene triunguis
CAGCCTTGGGACTGGGGGGTAGGGGGGAACTGCCCCCCAGCACTCACTGGCGGCGCGGAGCAGGCTGGGGCCAGGTTGCTCCACTTCCCGACGCCTGATGAGTGCAGGGCGCTTCCAATCCCTGCTGCAGTCCCCCGGGATGTTGTTCAGGGAAAGGGGTGGAGTGGGGGCAGGGCTGGGGCGGAGCAGGGGTGGGAAGAGGCAGGGTGGGGGTGGAGCAGGGGCGGGGGCAGCTTTTCTGGCCGGCTCAGCCGGCCAGGGGATCAGGCTGGCTGGGACCCCTTCTGACTCTGGGCCCGGAGCCATAGCGCCATGGTAAACCCGGTACTGCCTCCAGGTGCCCACAACCAGGGCCGGCTCTGGCTTTTTTGCCGCCCCAAGCAAAAAACTCCAGTTGGCCGGAGCAGCAAGGGGAGGGGAAGGGAGAAGGAAAACAAACCAGCAGCAAAGGTGGGGGGCGGGAAACAAACCTGCCCCCGGCCAGAGCGGTGAAGGGGGGGGAGGGGAACAAACTGGTCAGCCTGCCGGAGTGGCAAAGGAAAGAAAAAACAAAAACAAAAATACCTGCGGGGCAGTGGGAGCGTGGGTGCAGGGGGACGCCCGGCCCTGCAGACCCCGGGCAGCAGGGTGGCGAGAGAGAAGGGGGGCGGCCAGGGCTTCCTTAAGTGGGGCGCTTGCCACGCGGCCCCTCCTGCTGCGCCGCCTGCCGGGAGGGCTCTGCGCCGCTCCGGTTGGCAGGCAGGGAAAGATGTGGGCTGCCCTGCTGGGCTTGATGCAGGGCGCTCCCCTCCTCCGCCCCCTACAGGGTGACGGGAGCAGCAAACCAAAAAGAAAAAACCTGCAGGGGCGGCCAAAGCAGTGAAGCGCAAAAAAAAAAAAAAAAGGATTACATGGAATGCCGCCCTTTGGAATCTGCCGCCCCAAGCACGAACTTGCTCGGCTGGTGCCTGGAGCCGGCCCTGCCCACAACTGTCTTCCAGATAGGCCTGCAGTATCCTTACCCCAGCATTCTTCTTGACTTCTAGCATGGTACAATGACAGCTTGTTCAATCTAGCACTAGCTGCCAGCAGAGATGAGTTACAACAAAACTCTGGATCCAAACACACCTGAACTCTGGGGGAGCTGGGGTCTAAATCAAATGGTATAAGGACCCTAGCAGTAAACTATACAGAGTTCCTGGACTAATCAAACAGACTTATCTCTGTGGGGGTCAGGCCCGGCTCTAACTTTTTTGCCGCCCCAAGCAGCAAAAAAAATGCGCTGCCCCGCC
>NW_020683258.1:0-1827 GCF_002925995.2 Terrapene triunguis
CCCCCCCCCCAGATGTGGCCCGAGGACCAGCCCCGCCCCCAACACACCGACCCTACAGAAACAACACGGGCGCTGCCCCCAGTCCCCCCCACGCGACCCCAGTCCCTTGCGGGCATCTCACCTTGGGCACGCGGGACTCCGGCAAGATCATGGATTTGGTGTAGCCGAGCCGGGTGGCCCGGACGCTACCCCCGCCCTGCGCCAGCGTCTCCCCCGGGTCAGCGGCTGCCGGGGGCTCGGGGCTCAGGGCCTCCACGGGGACCAAACTCTGCAGGGGAGAGGGGACCGAGTCAGGGAGTGCCCCCCATCCCGCACCATGGTGATGCCCCTCACTCCCGACCCGCAGCCCCCTGTCAGCCCAGCCCTGCCCCCCACCAGCTCTGCCGGTGCCCCTCACTCCCGACCCACTGCCCCTGCTAGCCCAGCCCTGCCCCCCACCAGCTCTGCCGGTGCCCCTCACTCCAGACCCGCAGCCCCTGCTAGCCCAGCCCTGCCCCCCACCAGCTCTGCCGGTGCCCCTCACTCCAGACCCGCAGCCCCTGCTAGCCCAGCCCTGCCTCCCACCAGCTCTGCCGGGGCCCCTCCTGACCTGCACTGCTCTTGGTACCGCGCTCCTGGGACACTGTCGCAGCAGCAGACTCCCGGGTTTTGCCCACGGCCCACCCAGCTCCCTCCCCTCCCTGGGGTGCTTCGTTAGAGCAATTAGTGCTGAGCCTTCTAAAGCACCTGGCGGGCAGCCCGGGTGCTTGGCTCGGCCAGGCCAGGGCATGGGAGGCCGGGCAGCACACCCGGCCCAGGGGAACAATGGGGCAGCCCCCCCGCTGCCTACCATCTCCCGGTGGCGCCGCGGAGGTTTCCAAGACTTGTCGCCTGTCTCCGGGTTGTAGAAGTAGCTGCGGCTGGTGCTGGGGTCGAGGTGGCGCTCCCAGGTGTCCAGCACCTGCAGCGGGGGGCCGCTGGGATTGGGGGGCTCCCCCCTCACCCGCTTTATCTCCTCCAGGTTGCAGTAAATCGGGGGCTCCTCCATGGTGGCTCCAGGGGGCGGAACCTGCAGGGCATGTGGGGGGCTGGTTACTGTCAGGGCTGCTGCCCCCAGCGGCTACAGGGAACCCCCCACCCCAATGTCAGAGTTGGGGGTGCACAGTCAGAGAGAATCCAGGAGGGGCTGCGGGTCGGGAGCGAGGGGCACCGGCAGAGCTGGCGGGGTGGGGGAGCCTGGAAAGTGGTGGCCCGAGCTGGAGGTGCTGGTGCAGAGCAGGTGACCTGCTGGCCCGGGAAAGAAACAAAGTGGGGGGGGGAGGGGGGGGAGGGGGGACAGCGGCGGGGGGGACGACTGTGGCTGGGCAGCTGGAAGGGGTCAGTCTCCTGGGTTGGGACTCGGGGGGAGGGCCGTGGGCTCTGGCTCCCCCCCCAGATGCACTTTGCTGAGCGTCCCTGGTGGGTGCTAACCAGCTCTGTCCTACGCTGGGTTCCCGGCGACGAACCACCCACCTCTCACCTGCTGGCTGGGAGTCCCTGCCGGCCGCGGGTGGGGGGCAGGGCCCTTGGGGGCGTGTCAGGCTCCCCCAGGGGAGCTCACCGGGTGACAGAGGGCAGACCCACGAGGCGCCGAACCGAGCCTTGCCCCCGGGGAGTGAGCCCCGAGGGGAGACCCCGCCCCAGAGTCCCAGGCGGCGGCATCCGGAGCGGGTGCCGAGCACCGGGCCTGTGACCCCGCCACCACCACCTCGCTCCTCCCCTCCCTGCCCCCCCCCGGCTCTGGGCGAAGCAGAGAAACTTTTGCTTTAGCCAAGGTTGGGAACGGTTTCCCCAGAGCGGCTTGGAACA
>NW_020683259.1:0-1423 GCF_002925995.2 Terrapene triunguis
GCTAATGAAGCTGAAAGGGGCCGGGCGCGGCGTGGGGCTCAGAACTCAGCCTTCCGGGAGGGCGCCTGCGCCAGGCTCGCTGGGCACCCGGCTGCCGTCCGCCCTGTTGCGCTAGAGGGAAGCAGAGAGGGGGGCTCACAGTGGAGGCTGGGTGGAAAGGGGGCAGCAGGGTGGGAAGGGGCATGGGGCTGCGGGAAGGGGGGCGGGAGAAGATGGGGCTGCAGGCACCGGGGGTAAAGCCTTGGCATCTCGGCTTTGTTCACCAAGTCTGGCGGGTCTCCGTGTGGGGCCCATTGGGGTGGGGCAGGGTAGAGGGGCGTCGGCGGAGGTGTGCGATGGGGCTGGCATTGGTCGGTCTCTCTCTGCAGCCCCAGGTTCGACCTCGCTGCGCGGAGGGGCAGGATGGGGCCTCTGGATCTCAGCAGGGCGCAGCATCCCAGCCCCGGCTTGTGGGAATTTCCAGCTCCGCACAGACCTGCTGGGCCTCACTGCTCCGGCTTCCCTGGGAGGCCCTGAGCCCTGGACCAGAGGGGTGAGGTGTGGATGTGTCCCATGGCTGGGAGCCGGAGGAGCAGGGGAGCCACCAGCAGCAGTAATGGGGAGAGGATGGGCTGGCCGGGGTCGGGGCCATGGGGCTGGCCGGGGTGTGTGCCGGATGCCCGCCCCTGGCGGAGGCAGGTGGGGCTGGTGACCCCAAGGGTAAGAGTGAGTCCCATAGGAAACATCTAAAAAGGTGGGGGGAGGGGTCCAGGCCAGGGCCGGACAGACACAGGTGGGGTCCGGGTCAGAGTCTGGGGTGAAGGGTGGGCCTTGTTCCCCCTGCAGGGAGATGTGCTGGGGGTGAGCAGAAGGCTCCATCCCAGAGCTCCCGCTCCGTGCCGGGGGCCTGGGGTGGGGACACTGAATTGCCCTTGGGGTTCCCTGCTCCCGCGAATTCGGGCTCAGGACGCCTTGCCCCGGGCGCACAGTCCCCGTGAGGCTGCAGGCTGCATTCCCGCGGGCAGTGCCCTGTCCCGCTCAGACCCCTGGGTGCCGAGCGCGGTTGTTACCAAGAGCCAGAAGCTGAGACCGCAGCAATTCATGTCACTTGTTGGCTGGTTGGCCGGTGCCCCATTCGGACCGGAGGGGTCAGCCGCACCGGGAGGGAGTGCAGCAAATTCACTGGGCCCAGCCCCAGGCCCATCCGCAGCTCTGGGTCCCTGGAGGGCTGGAAGGGGGTGGGGGGGGGCCACCTGAGTTGCAGCAGCTGCCCTGCCCCACAGCAGGCTGTGTGTGGGGCTGTCTGCATTGCCCCCAACCCCAGCGTGCTCGGGGGACGGGGCGGGGGGCCTGGGAAACTCTGTCAAGCATGTGTCATGTGTGATGTAGACGGTGGGGGGGGGGGTCAGTTCTTAAAGGGAAAACAGCCTGGTCTCTGGCTCAG
>NW_020683260.1:0-1356 GCF_002925995.2 Terrapene triunguis
CTCACACCTGCCCCAGTGCACACTCACACCTGACCCTGTGCACGCTCACGCCCAGCCCTGCTCATGCTCATGCACCTGCCCATAGATACTCTAGGGAGCACACTCTCAGGTTTGTACACACCCATTCATGCTCCTCCATGCTTTCCTACACCACCACTGTATGCATGTGTTCCCTCTCATGCACCAACATCCACAGGCTACACACACTTTGGCACGCTTGCTCCTGTACACTCAACCTGCACACTCACCTATTCATACACTCGTATTGCACACTCATGTGTATACTTCCTTACACACTTGTCCCTGTAAACACACCCAGCTTGTCCACTTACATGCACACACTCACACATTCCCTGCTCTACACAAACACGCTCATCTCTGAACAGCCTCATTGCATACTCACCTGTATGTTCACACGTGCTCTTAGACATACTCTTGTACATGCACATGCACACACATGTTTGTGTGATTGGTCCTGTATGCACACACATTTGTATGTGAACACACTTGTTGCACACTTACTTGCACACACCCACTTGCTCTGGTACAGCCCCACTCTTTTTGCACACTCACCCAACCCTCACTCCTGTTACACACTTGCACGTACACGCTCGTCCCCCCCAGGCCTGCCCCTCCCCTCACGTGCTGCCTCTCCCCCCAGGCGTGGGCTATGGGATGATGGTGGTCTCCACGTACATTGGCATCTACTACAATGTGGTGATCTGCCTCGCCTTCTACTACTTCTTCTCCTCCATGACGCGGGTGCTGCCCTGGACCTACTGCACCAACCCCTGGAACACCCCCGACTGCTCTGGGGTGCTGGACGCCACCAACGGCTCTGCCGCGCCACCCCTCAACCTCACCCAGCTCCTCAACCACACGCTCAAGCGCACCAGCCCCAGCGAGGAGTACTGGAGGTGCCAGCCCCATGGGACCCTGAGGCAGAGGGGAAACCCAGGCCCCGGGGGACAGGGTCTCCTGACTGCCTAGGGCAGAGGGGATTGTACTCCTCAGGGCAAAGAGGGGTGAGGGCTCTGGGGGAGGGGCAGGGCTGCTGTGGCCAGAGCAGAGGTCCGGGGCGGGGCTGTGGAGCAGGGGGGTGGGGCTTTGGGGCAGACAGGAGGGGCTCTGGAGCAGAGGGGCAGAGCTCTGGGGCAGAGGGGTGGGGCTCCAGGCAAAGGGGATGGGCTCCGGGGCAGATAGACGGGGCTCTGGAGCAGAGGGGCGGGGCTCTGTAGTAGAGAGGCAGGGCTCTGGAGCAGAGGGGCGGGGCTCCAGGCAAAGGGGATGGGCTCCGGGGCAGACAGACGGGGCTCTGGAGCAGAGGGGCAGAGCTCTGGGGCAGAGGGGTGGGGC
>NW_020683261.1:0-3896 GCF_002925995.2 Terrapene triunguis
CCCCCGACTCAGCCCCCATCTCAGCACACAGCCCCCCGACTCCTATGCAGCTCTCATCTGAGTACCCCCGAACTCCATGCACTCATTCCCCCTCCTCCGAGCACACAGGCCCCTGCACCCCCGGCTCCTCCTATCATCAGGCAGGGGGCCCCAGTTCTGACCCTAGTCCTTTAGTTTCATACATTTCCCTTTGACGCCACCTTGTGGGCACAGCCTGCCTGCCTCCCGCGGGCCAAACTGCAGCCTGCCCCTGGGAGTAGGGGGCTCCTGTGCGCTGGGCTGGGGGGCTGGCATGCCCAGGGCGGGGTGGGGTGGAGGACAGTTGTCTGGTTCCAGTGAGCCCCACCAAACCCCCTGCACCCCCAGGCCTCCTCCTCTGAGCACCCCTCAACCCCCTGCACCCCACACCTCCTCCTCCAAGCACCCTGCACCCCTGAACCCCCTGAACCCCCATGCCTCCTCCTCCAAGCACCCTGCACCCCTAAACCCCAGCACCCCATGCCTCCTCCTCTGAGCACCCTGCACCCCTCAACCCCCTGCACCCCCAGGCCTCCTCCTCCAAGCACCCTGCACCCCTAAAACCCCTGCACCCCCAGGCCTCCTCCTCCAAGCACCCTGCACCCCCATGCATGCTGCCTCCTCTGAGCACCCTGCACCCCCACGCCTCCTCCTCTGACCTCCCCAGCCCACGACTGCTGGTGAGGATGGGGCAGGGAGGAGGGTGCTGTCCCTGCTGCTCAGCTGGGTGGAGGGGAGCTGAGTGCGGCCCCAGGGCAGTGATCCAGGGCAGGCCCCTCAGTGATCCCAGCGTGCAGGTGCCTCCTGGCCCGGGGGGGGGGGGAGTAACCCAGATTGGGGGAGGGACGCTAGTCCCTGCATACCTATGGCCTGGGGGAGCAGGGCCTCCAATGACCGGGGGCAGATCCCTGCCCCCACTGACCCAGGGATATGCCCCAGGGATCCTAGGACAGGCTTTGATAGGTCAGTGAGAGCTCATGGCCAGACGGGTCGGTTGCTGATCCAGTCTGACCTGCTGCACAGCACTGCCCAGAGAACGGCCCCTGTTCCCCGGGGAGCCCGATAGCTGGTGTTGGAGATCCGGACCCAAACCCACCCGACCTGAGCCCCTGGGACTGGCTCCTACCTGACCTGACCCAAACCCAATGCTTGTAGTTGGCTCCCATCGGGTCTGGGTTGGGTTATTGTGTTGGGCTCAAGCGGCGTCAGAGAGGCAGCCAGCTGGACTTGGAGACATCAGGGGATGGAGACTTGCCCACTGCCCTCCCGGCTGATCCCCCGCGGTGTGAAAAGCGTGTGCCTTCCTTCCAATTGGAATGTGTCTGGTTTCAACTTCCCGCCACTGGCTCGTGTGCTGCCTCTCTCCCCTAGACTCCAGAGCCCGTCAGCCCCCGGGGATTTTCTCCCCAGGCAGGTACTTACCCAGGTGATCACGTCGCCCCTCTGCTAAACTAACCAGATCGCCTTCCGCCTCTCACCATCACACATTTTCTCCAGCCTTTGAATCCTTTGCTGGCTCCTTTCTGCCCCTCTACAATTTCCCAAAATCTTTAAAAACCAGAACTGGATGCAGTATCCAGCATCGGTCTCCCCTCTGCTGTATGCAGAGGGAAAAGCCTCTCCCTGCCCCTGCTCACCGCGCCCATTTATACCTCCCAGCAGCGCCCTGGGGGCTCATGTTCAGATGCGTGTCCACTACGAGCCCGAGCTCTTTGTCAGAGTCACTGCGGTCCAGGATACAGCCTCGATTCTGTCGCTCTGGCCTGCAGGCCTTGGTCCCCCAGCAGAGAATGGCTGGAAATCGAGCCCAGGCCCCTGGCTGTGGCAGGACCAAGTAAATCCAGAGGACCCCTGATGGGGGTTTGTCCCACCTGTTGTTAAAAACCTCCAATGATGGAATTCCACAAGCTCCTCTGGACGCCTGTTCCGAGCTTAGCTCCCCTGAGAGTTCAGACGTTTTTCCCGTTCTCTAACCTGACTCTCCCTGTACTGCAAACAAACTCGATTACTTCTTGTCCGACCCTCGGTGGACATGGGGAACAATTGGTCACTGTCCGCTTTATAACAATCTGAGGCCTGTGATCAGGTCCCCCTCAGCCTTCTCTTCTCTAGGCCAAACATGCCCAATGCTTTCTACCTGTCCGCACGGGTCAGGCTTTCTCACCCGTTTCCCATTTCTCTTGCTCTCCTCTGGACTCCCTTCAGTTTGTCCACCTCTTTCCCGAAGTGCAGTGCCCAGCACTGGACACCGGACTCCAGCTGTGGCCTCCCCAGAGCCGAGCAGAGCCGGACAATGACCTCCGGTTAAAACACCCCAGAAAGATCTTAGCTTCTTACGCGCTGCAGCACATTATCAGCGCATATTCGATCTGTGATCCACTAGACTCCCCAGCTCCTTTCCCGCAGCGCTACCGCCTGGCCAGGGAGTCCCCCACTTGTAGTTGTGCCTTTGATTTTTCCTTCCGAAGTGCAGTAGTTTGCACATGTTTTTATTGAATTTCATCCTGTTCTTTTCAGGCCAATTCTCCAATTTATCGAGATCATTTGACGTAGAACTTCGCATTTGGACGCATTAAACCCGTTTGTTGGAATGGGCCCCGCGTACCAAGTGATCCAAGTCACTGTTCCTCTGTCCTCAGCTTTATTTACCACCAATCTTGTGTCATCTGCACATTGGACCAGCCGAGATTCCAGATTTACTTCCAGATCAATGATGAACATGGTGACTAGAGCCTGGCCGGGTACTGATGACTGTGGACCCCCTAAATATGCCCCCATTCAGTGGTGATCACCCACTATTTTCTGAGGTCTGTCAGTTAGCCAGTTCTTAATCCATTCAGCTTGTGCTCTGCTGATGCTGTGCAATCAGCTCATTTTGTAATCAGAATGTTTTGCGGCATTAAGTCAAATGACTTACAAAAGTCTCTGTGTTTCATGCGTGCGGTTACCTCTAGCAGCCCATCTTGTGATGTCATCGAAGAATGAGTTCACGTTTGCGTGACAAACCCTGTTTTCCATAAAACCACGTCATCTGCCATCAGTAACATTCCCACTCTTTTATTCTTTGTCGTTTGACTCCCATATCGGCTTGCCCACGATTGACGCCAGGCTAACCAGGGACCCAGGACAGCCCAGGTGCCCGGGAAGCGTGGCAGAGTGGTAGCACCGTGCCAGCCTTCTGGGATTTCCCCAGGAGTCCAAGGTCAATTTCAAATCAACCTCAGCAGGCCAGAGAGCTCTTCAGCCAACTCTTTCAGGACTTGTGGGTGCCAGTTATCTGGGCCTGCTGGTTTGAAAATGTTTATCCCCCTGGTAGATGTTGTTTTACATCTTCTTTGGTTAGTAATGGCCTGGAACGTATTTCATCATCCTCATGTGATACGAATACTTCTTCCTGCTCCTTTCCAGATATCAAAAATAAATAGTTATGAAACACTTCTGCTTTTTCTGCATCGTTGTAACAATTTTACCCTCTCCATCCATGAATCCATAGACTTGTCGCTTCCCAGGCCAGCAGGGACCATGGTGACCATCTAGTCTGACCTCCTGCATGGCCCAGGCTAGAGACCGGCCCCACATCATTCCCAGAGCAGAGCTTGGAGCAAAACGTCCAGTCTTGACTGAGAAATTGCCAGGGACGGAGAATCTCCCATGACCCTGGGTGACCTGTTCCAACGGTTAATTCCCCTCCCCTCCCGGTTAAACATTTACCCCTTATTGCCGGGCTGAACTTGTCTAGCTTCAAGTGCCAGCCCTTGGATCCGGTTAGACCTTTCTCGGCTAGATTGAAGAGCCCATTATTAAATGTTTCTTCCCCATGTAGGTACACCACTACCCCGATATAACGCGACCCGATAGAACACGAATTCGGATAGAAC
>NW_020683262.1:0-1401 GCF_002925995.2 Terrapene triunguis
CCCAGTAGCTAACGCCCCCCCTTTCCTCCACCCTGGAGTCCCTACCCCTCTGATCCACAACCTACCCTCCCATCCACAACCCCCCCCACCCGTCCCCACTCACCCCAGGGTCCCTAGCCCCCGATCCAAAACCCACTCCCACCTCACCCCGAGGTTCCTACCCCCCGATCCAAAACCCGCCTCACCCACATCATCCCGGGGTCCCTACCCGCCCCCCTGAGCCCCACCTTCCCCCCAGCCCCCCTCTGCCCCACAGTAGCTAACGCCCCCTGTTTACTCCAAGCTGCCCCCTCGGCCGGCTCTGGCTCACTCACCTTTGGGATCAAACTCTATGATGCTGCAGGGGGTCCCACCGGGCGCCCAGGGGCACAAGTACACGGCTCCGGCCTCCACCACGCCAGGCTGCGAGGTGTTGGCCCGGGGTGCGCCCACCACCACACTCATGCTATGGGCACAGGGGGAGGCTGTCAGGGCAGGGCCCCGGCACGGGTGGGAGCACACTGTCTTTGGGGTGCCAGCTGGCCCAGCTCCTCACCCTGCAGCCCTCCCCCAACCTAGATCCCGGCACCTTTGGTCTCAGAGCCCCGCGGAGTCCTGTCGCCCCCCACTGCAATGCAGCCCCCTCTGGGATGGAACTTGGCTGCTGTTTGACAGAGCAATGCAGCGCCACCTGGTGGTTGGGACGGGAAGGGGGCAGCTTCAGACAATCGGGGGATGAAGGGCATTGGCAACGGGGCCCAGGCCCAGCTCCTCAGAGGGACTGAGCCAGCCAGAAGTCAGGGGCCTAAGCCACTGGGTCTGTGTCTCCAGCAGCATCTGGGCAATGCCCACAGGTGCCTGGCACAGACGCTGCAGGGGCCCTGCCCATCTGCCCCCCCCCCCCGCCCCCGGGCAGAGGGTCAGCCCAATGCTTCACCCCACTGCAGCCCCAGTGCTGTCCTCTCCTGTCCTCCCCCACTGCACCCCCGAGAAAGGGGGCTGGGCCATCACCTCCCCCACCAGGGGCACTAGCTTACCAGCCCCTATGGTGGATGGAGCCAGGAGCGCTGGCTTTGCCCCAAGCCCAGCCTCGTGGTGCTGGCTGAGAGCCCCAGAGGGCTGGTGGGGCCAAGCCATTCGTAGTGTCACCTGTTGGATTATCCCACCTGCCCCGTCACCCCCTCACGGCGTGGGCGGAGCCCCAGAGCCGGGCCAGCTTCTGTCACCTCCCAGGAGTCTCCTTGGCCCCTTGGATGACGTGACCCCCTGATCTCCCCATCGGCGCCCCATGGCTGGGAACAGCCCCAGGGACACCTGACACCTCCCAGGCTGCTGGGCCACTGAGCTAACTGCCCCTGGGGTCCCTGCACTGCTCTGAGCCCAGCCAGCCCTGCGCCTGCCGGGACCTTGTCAGCAGTGTAC
>NW_020683263.1:0-1739 GCF_002925995.2 Terrapene triunguis
CTCTAATCTCCCCTGGAAGGATGGCAAGACGTACTCCGCTTGCCAGCCGAGCCCGGGAAGGAGTTGTTTGCAGCACAGGGGCTGTTGGGGAGCAGGGGGGGCACCCTCTCTCTCATTGCGTTTCTGACTTGGAATATCCCCAGCTTTCTACTGCCCGGCAACGGTATTTTTGCTTTTAAAGGGGGTGGGGTGGGGCGCAAGGGGGCCAGGATCTGTGTGCGATCGACCGTTGTAGGGGGGAGAATGTTGGGGGGCTGCTGGAGCAAAGGGGGTGAGTTGGGGAGGGGGGCGGAGTGGGGAGGAAAATATGGGTAAATATTTTCTTAAAAACCAGGGCCATTTGGCATGTGGCTGGCTGATCACAAGTCAGGGGGGTTCTAGGGGGGCTGCGTGGGTTTCCGTTATGCTGGCACGGCCCTTTTCCGGCAGAGCCAGACGGATTGAACTTGCAACTCCTCTTTGGTGGCAGGGAGGGGTAGGAGCGAGCAATGTTCCCCTTCCCCCCCCACCTGCTGCCCCCCACTTGTGGCCGGGGATCAGTGGGGGGAGTGGGGCGTACTGCTGGGCTGCGAGGACCCGTGCAGTGGGGTTCCCCTCCCCGGCCCAGGGAGGCTCCAGACGGGCGGCACAGGCGTAGCAGCGACAGCCGTGGTGTCAGCGGCCAAGTCTGCCTAAAGGAGGGTGACAGCCGTGGCCAGCGGGCTCCGGGGGCGGGGGTAATGTGGGGGCCCAATCCGGCGCGGGGCTGAGTGCTCTGGGGACACATGCAAGGTCAGGCCCTCTGTAGCGTGCCCCCAGCCATCCCCTGGCCCCGGCCTGCTGGATTGAACGTCATTCGCTCGCCCCTCAGAAAACAGGGACCCTGTCAGACTTCAGCCAGGTTCGTCCTGCGCTGGGCAGCTGGCCCGGCTTCGCACGTGCTCCGCTCCCGGGGAACCTGTGGAGGGCGCTCTGCTCAGCCTGGCCCCACCCCCTCTCCAAACTTGGCAAGCGGCGGCAGGAATGCATTTCATTTTTTGCAGCGATTTTGTGGTTGCGGGAGCTGGTTTGGGCTGGGGGGCAGGTGACCTGTGACATCAGGACGTCCCTTCAGCGTGTGAACGGGCCTGCTCTGGTGAGCGGACTGGGCTGGGCCAGGCATGGCACTGCTGCCACCCCCAGAAGTCCGGGATGACTTGCTCAGGATCTCGGGTGACCCTGGAGGGGGCTAGCAGGGGCAGGGTGGGAGGTCAGGCCAGGGGCACAGTCACCTGTGGGCTGGAAGGAGCCTGCGGCTGAGGGCAGGGTCTGATGCTCTAATCTGGAGCTGCTCAGCAAAGCACCCAGTATGTAGCTGTCTCCACCCTGCGGTCCCTCCCCCACCATCCCCGGGTCCCTCCCCAGCTTTATTGCCTTCCCCTTGTCATTGTGTCCATTGCCACATACACAATTAATGGCTGTGCTGGAGCTCTCAGGAAACCCAGCTGACTGTCCTGTCAGCCGGAGGCCACCTCTGGCGATTGGGGGGAGGTCTGGCTTGTTCTGTGGTCATTGGTAGAAGATGAAGGGCAGCTGCTGTTGGAGAAGTCGTCGTAGTAGTTTATAACCTGGTAGCGCCAAAAGTTCCCAACAGTGAGCAGGGCCCTGTCGAGTCAGGCGCTGCCCAGACGACGTAACCGAGGTCGGGGCCCGTCGGGCCGGGCGCTGCCCAGACGCCGTAACCGAGGTCGGGGCCCGTCGGGCCGGGCGCTGCCCAGACG
>NW_020683264.1:0-1353 GCF_002925995.2 Terrapene triunguis
CGGCGAGCGCCTGCACTTCCGCTTCCCCAGCTACGGGGACGGGGTGCTGCGGCGCATGGACCAGCTGCGGGCGCAGCGGCGGTTCTGCGACGTGACGGTGCAGGTGAACGAGCTGCGGGTGCCGGGGCACCGCGTGGTCTTCGCCGCCTGCTCCCCCTTCCTGCGGGACCAGTTCCTGCTCAGCGACTCGCCCGAGGTGTCCGTCTCGCTCCTGCAGAGCCCCGAGATCGGCCGCCGGCTGCTGCTCTCCTGCTACACCGGCAGCCTCGAGGTGCCGCTGCCCGAGCTGGTCAACTACCTGACGGCCGCCTCCTTCCTGCAGATGGGCCACGTGGTGGAGCGCTGCACCCAGGCCGTCTCCCGCTACCTGGTGCCCAAGGCCGAGGCGCCGCCAGGCGTGAGGGAGGGGGCGGAGGAGGAGGAGATGTGGGCCTCCCCCAGCCCCCTGCCCGCGCGGCAGCAGGACGGGGCGGAGGGGGCCGGGGATTTCCTGGCGTGCCGCTCTCGCAGCAGCCCCTCGTCCCCGGAGATCTCCCTGCCCCTCCTCAACTCGGCCGTGGAGATCACCCGCAGCTACCTTCAGGGCTGCTACGAGGACGAGGCGGCGCCGGGGGGCCCCTTCCCCTGCCCCCCACCCCCCGCCCAGCCAGGGGGGCCGTGGCGGGGCTGCCCCCTGCGCCGGCGCCACCTGGAGCCGGCCCGGAAGGACAGGCCGGCGGGGCTGGGGACGGGCAGGAAGGCGCCGGAGCTGGAGCGGCCATACCGGTGCCCACGCTGCGACGGGCTGTTCCCCCAGCTGGGCGGCTTCGTGAGCCACGTGCGAGAGCACAAGCTGTTCCTGTGCCTGCGCTGCGCCAAGGTCTTCTCCCAGAAGAGCAACCTGACCCGGCACCTGCGCGTGCACACCGGCTTCAAGCCCTTCCAGTGCCCCGTGTGCCGCAAGTGCTTTACGCAGAACGCCACGCTGCAGGACCACCTCAACCTGCACAGCGGCCGCAAGCCCCACCGCTGCAACTACTGCGCCGTGCACTTCACCCACAAGCCGGGCCTGCGGCGCCACCTCAAGGAGCTGCACGGCAAGAGCACCCTGCAGAACAGCCACGAGGAGAGCGAGGAGATCGCCGGGGCCTGCGACTGAGCACGGGGCCGAGCCCCGGGCTGCCCTGGGGAGGGGCCACGGACCCACGGACCGAGCCACGGGCTGCTCTGGGGAGGGGCCACGGACCGAGCCACGGGCTGCCCTGGGGAGGGGCCACGGACCCACGGTGGCTCACAGGGCGCTTGGCACAGCCACAGCCTTCCCGGAGGAACAGGGATACTATGGACTGTTCCATTCCCTTCTGGTGGGGGGGG
>NW_020683265.1:0-1326 GCF_002925995.2 Terrapene triunguis
CAGGACGGAGCCTGGGGGGGGATAAGGGGGACAGGACGGAGCCCGGGGAGGGATGTGGGGGGCAGGACGGAGCCTGGGGAGGGATGTGGGGGGCAGGACGGCACCATGGGAGGGCAGGGGGGCAGGACGGAGTCTGGGGGATGTGGGGGCAGGACAGAGCCCGGGGAGGGATGGGGGGGCAGGACGGAGCCTGGGGAGGTTAAGGGGGGCAGGACGGGGCCTGGGGAGGGCAGGGGGGCAGGATGGAGCCAGGGGAGGGATAAGGGGGGCAGGACGGAGCCTGGGGGATGTGGGGGAAGGACGGAGCCCGGGGAGGGGTCTGTAGGAGAGCGCCCACTGCCGGGCTGTTAATGCAGGGGACAGACTACACGGCCCCAGGGACCTGGCGAGGCGTCGGGGCAGCGCAGCTCCCAGGGGGTCATCCCACGGGTGTGACTCAGGGTCTCCACCGAACAGGCACGTCCCAGACAGCAGAGCCCCTCGGCCCCTGACTGGGGAAACTGAGGCCACGTCTGGTGCCCGGTTCCTGACTGAGGGACCACACGCTAACGGGGCCCAGTGGCAGAGGCAACGTGTGTGTGTGTGTGTGTGTCACGCAAGATCACGCCCCCAGTCTCTGCCAGGGTTTATACGCCCTGCCCTGAACCCCGCTGCGTACCCCCAGAACCCTGACAACGTGCCCGCCACTACTGACAGTGAGGGGATCTGACACGCAGGGCCGGCTGAGCGTGGAACACGCGTATGCGTGTTAACACAGGCACACACAGTCCCGGGGGGTCACCCGCATTGTCCCTCACACACATCCCCCCCCGGCTTTGCCACCCTGCAACCACCTCACTGAGCCCCACACCCTGACACGGGACTCCCCTCCTCTGCCCCCCACAAAGTCAGCCACCTCTGGGGAGGGTCCTGCAGCTTCGCAGCGGGGCAGGGCGACGCCCCAGAGCCGTGCCAGGGCCGGGGCAGAGGCGGGACAGCCTGGCCTGGACTTGGGCCAAGTTCACACCCAGGATCTGGGAACAGGCCCCGGCCCCGTTTGTCTCCCGGGAGCCCCAGCCAGGGAGCAGGGTGCTCGGGGCTGTACATCCCGCCCGTGGGCCCCCAGCCTCCCGCAGAGGGGACAGTAACCGGCAGAGCGGCGGGGGGCGGCTCAGCCGCGGGGAGGGGGCGGACAAGGGGGCGCCCGTCCAGCGCCGAGCCGCCCGGGGCAGCGGGTCCCTTACCGGCTGCGGGTCCTGCCCCGACCCCGGGCTCCGTTCGGCTCCGGCTCCGGCTCCGGCTCCTCCGCCGCTTGTGACACGTGCGGCGGGGGCGGAGCCGCATCGC
>NW_020683266.1:0-4761 GCF_002925995.2 Terrapene triunguis
TGGCCCCGCTCTCCCCGGCGGCCGGAGCGCCGCGCCGCCCCCCTCCAGGTGCCGCCCCAAGCACCAGCTTGGTTGCCTGGTGCCTGGAGCCGGCCCTGCTCCCAGCATCACAGCCATGATCCGGCAAAGCACTTGAGCATGTGCTTCATACCCCTCAATTTCAAAAGGACTATGCACATTCTTGGGGGCCTTGCTGGACCAGGGCCTAATTTCCAAGTTCAAAATGAACAAACCCTTTGTACTGGCTTAGTGAAGCTGAGATAACGGACAGAAGGGTGCGCTCATGCACACGGCACACCCAGCTTAGCTCTTTAGAAAGGAAACACAAAAGGGGTCCCTGTGAAAGGAAAGAAAAGTGGAGAAACTAGAACATGCCATTTAGGGCAGAGCAGAACGCCCCAGAAAAGTCCCATACTGAGCTGTGATTCAGTAGGGCCGGGGAGGGAATCCTACTTGGAATGGCTGCTGCTGGCCTGCCTCTTATTGGAAGGGAGAGATGTCACTGTGCAGCTGCAGCCGGGAGCTTTGTCCACGTGGAGATGGGTTGGCTGCAGGCCACCTGAGTCCCATGGGAAGGGAGCGATGTCACATCACACAAGGACAGGAGCTCGGCCTGGAACCAACCCAATATCCCATAGCTACTTGGCCGGACAGTTACAGGGAGAGGGAGAGCCCTTAGTGTCCATGGAGGAGTGGGCAGGTGGTGGCCCAGGCACAGCGAGTGCATAGTGCCCTTGGTGGCCTGGGTGTGGTGGGAGCTCAGTGTCTTGGATGGACAGGGTGGGTACTCGGTGCCCTTGCTGTCCTGGGTGGGGCAGGGGGGTAGTCAGTGCCCTTGGTGTCCCATGCAGCTTGTGGCTCAAGCTTGCACATTGTTTTCTGTAGCTGGAAGGAGCCAGCCAAATGCAACCTGAACCTGGGGCGTGGCAGCAGCCAAGCAGCTTAGACCCTAGAGAGTCCTGTTCTGTCCAGGGAGCATGAACTGCCAGCCAGCACAGCAGAGCCCAGGACTCGGGACTCCAAGATTGCACTGTATTCAGCACTGCCACCTGGGGCGGTGGGAGGACGTACCCTACTTGGGACTGAGAGACTGGGGCTATTGGGGTCCTTAGTGGTTTTAGAAAGCATTAACCTGTATATTTAGGTGCTGGGCACATTGTACCTTTGCTGGGGGGACCCTCCTTTGAATCATCCTCCATACTGATAGAGGCTTGTCTTGGCGCAGATAAAAGTGTTCTCTTATTGTTAACTGCATCTTTTATTTTTGGGGTTAATTCCTGCCTCCCCAAGAGGGGTTGGGGCATAGTGAGAAATCTGTGGCTATGTGGCTTGGGATCTGGGAACCACTGAACCAACTGCGGGGCCCTCCCACCATGCAGACATCTCCAGCCAAAAGTCATTGCTGAAATATTCCTTACCGCAATGACAAAATAATCATCTTCCCGGTTCTACTCCCCTCTTGTGAATAATCTACAGTTCTAAATGATCATAAACCTTAAACAGTTTCTGATTGTATTCCTCTGCTATCAGCAATCTGAAACAGAAGGCAAAAGCTTCCACTAAAAGAGGCAGGCTGCAAAAATTCCTCCTCTTTTCCATTACATGTACAATTCTACTCTTCACAAACAACTACTTTTAAAGGCTTCAAAAACCCAGTGTAGGAGTCGTATTTGAAATCCATAGTAGTACAGTTTTCTACCGTACAGCCTGGTTTAAGCAACTGCGGTGGTGGATGAGGATAAACCCTGCAACCTGCCCATTTCCCCATGATATAGTCTGCTGGGCCTAATTTGACATTTATGATAAAGCATTGCTAGTAAATGGTGTCATCATTTCAAAATTTCTCTGAGGACAACACAATAGACTGTATTAAATCCGGCCTTGAATTTTGTGTTTAGGGCTCTCTGATAGAGTTTAAGGATCAATTTTAGAATAACTATCTAGGGACATAAAGCATCTAAGAAAGCATTTATATGGAAGCTCAAAAAAATCTGTTGTCCTTAAAAGAGATTGCATTTTTTCTATACACCTAATCCACTGTTCATCTTCTAAAGGGGCTTAGAAATCCACCTCCTATCATCTCCTAACTGGAATTAATACCCTTAGACGTGCTTTGATTGAAAACACATCTATAGCAGAAATGCAATATGAGAAATGGCAACTCTGACAGGAGTAAAGATTCCCAAGGAGACTGCAAATCTTTTTAGTCCCTGAGCCTGAGTTCAGAAGTGCTGAGGAGTCCTGGCTCCAGTTCTAGTCAATGGAGCTGCGGTTGCTCGGAGCTTCTGAACATCCTGCCCCATCTGTTTCGATCTCTAGAGTGAGCTATTCAAGGGCCAGGCACCCACAGCTCCCGGAAAAGGCAGTGGCTGCAGCAAGGGCTCAGCACCTCAGGAAACCAGGCCCAAGACACCTTGTAAAAGATAAAAATTGAGTCTGGTTGAGTCAGTCCATTTCTGGACTCATAAGGTCAGACCCTGCCCATGTACCCGGTTCTGTGCCATCCAACATGACCTTTGCCAAGCGAATTGGCACACTGCTGTTGTCTCAGAGCCATGGGGAAGGCCACTCTGGCCTGACTAAACACTGCTCAGAGAAAGGAGAGGATGGCCGGTCCCAGGGCCACCACAGATCGGACTAAAACCTTGACCCATCACGTAGCTATTCATGGCTTCCAAGGCCAGAAGGGACCACTGCGATCATCTAGCCTGACCTCCTGCATAAGGCAGGCCAGAGAGCTGCCCCACAATCACCCATGGAGCAGATCGATCAGAAAACATCCAATCCTGAGTTAAAATATTGATATTACCAGAACCATATTGTTTTGGGATTCATCCTGCCTTCCCAGGGGGCAGCAGGGCATGAGTCCAGGACCCTGCCCCCACTACACACACCATGTGAGCTACCCAGGGGTAGAGTCTGTGCGTTCTGATCCCCTAGCCACAATGGGGCAGCATCAGCAGAAGGAGCTCTGGGAGGGGGTGGACTTAAAGATCCAGGTTGGGCTTTTCACGGGAGACGAAAGAATTTCAGGCACCCAAACCCCATTGGTACAGGATGGGAGCTGGGCACCTAACTCCCCAGGACATCTGAAACCCCCAACCCCGCCCATCCAGAACGCCCAACAGCTCAGTTGTTAGGGCCCTCTCCTGGCATAGCAGGGACTGCAGTTCAGATCACTGCTCCACATCAGCAGAGTGGGGATTTGAATCTGTCTCTCCCATGTGAGCACTCTGACTGCTGGGCTATTGGGTAAGGGCGATGGGGGGCACCACCTGAGAAATGGGCTGGTCTGGCTTAGGCATCCCACTCCAGGAGAGGGGTCATGGCTGAGACTGCTGAGTGGAGAGAGGTAGAATCATAGAATATCAGGGTTGGAAGGGACCTCAGGAGGTCATCTAGTCCAACCCCCTGCTCAAAGCAGGACCAATCCCCAGACAGATTTTTACCCCAGTTCCCTAAGTGGCCCCCTCAAGGATTGAACTCACAACCCTGGGTTTAGCAGGCCAATGCTCAAACCACTGAGCTATCCCTCCCCCCAGCTCCCTCCAGCCTGGATCCAGGCACCTAAGTCCCTTTGAGGCCCTGCTCCCTCAGCATTTCCTCCAGGCTGGTGTAGGACACTCCCCGCTCAGCGGGCTGGTTCCTGTGACTCCCTTTTTTAGGCCCCTAACTCTCTCCAGGCATTGTCCGGGGAGCCCAGGCACCTACCTTGGGCCTGTGGGTTCTACTAGCTGGTAGGGTACCTGAAAGTTAAGCTGAGCGTTGTAACACCTGGAGACTTGTTTTCTAGCCAGCCCTCCTGACTGTGCGTCCCTCCAGATACACTTCATTTGGGCTGTGCAGGTGCAGGATGACAAGGAGCTGGGTACCAGCTGGTCCCCATGGCATTACCCCGGTTCTCCCTGCCACTATCCACGTGGGTATTCCATTGGGAGTGTAAGCTGATTCCGCCAGCATTGCCTTGTGCAGATTTCCCTTGGTGACTGCTGCCACACACACACTGCACACTCGGTGAACAGCAGCAGGTTCAGGGGAGAGAAGAACCAGTAATGAGGAGGGCCTGGCCATGAGTCACAGGGGGTGCCTTTGCGTGCCATTGGCAGTTCACCCAGAACTGACACATTTTTTATATTTAACACTATTTTAAATATTACATTTATAACCCTATGTAGCAGGGTGGTCACCCGCTCCTGCCTGGAAAGGCTTAAAACAGCCCTGGGAGAGGGCTGTGGCAGGGGAAAAGCTGGGCTGATTAGGAGGAAGCAGGCTCAGCTGGGGCCACACCCCAATCAGGGCCCAGCTGGCCCTATAAAGGCTTGAGCCAGGAGCTCAAGCAAACAGTCTCTCTCTGTCTGTAGAGGGAGATGGGCCTGGCTGCAGGGAGCTAGAGACAGAGTACCTGAGTGGAGCAGGGCTGGGGGAAGGCAGAGGAGCCGGGGAGCTCCAGCCTGGAAAGCCCCAGGCTGCAGCCTAGCATAAGGCCTATTAGGTACTGGGTTGCAGGGGGCAGCCCATGGGTAGGCAGAGGCAGCAGGTCCAAACCCCTTTGCCTGTGATGAGTGGCTGATACTGCAGTCTGCCCCAGTGAATGGGGGCTAGATGGAGACTGGGCAGTAGCCAAGACTGAGGCAAAGTGAGGGTAGTGGGTGGGGGTTCCCCTGGGAGGGGGAGACCCAGAACTGTGGGGGTACTGCCAGGGGGCAGCACACAGAGAAAGGGGCACCGGGGTACTGGGAGGGACACGGGGCCAGTGGCAAG
>NW_020683267.1:0-2240 GCF_002925995.2 Terrapene triunguis
GGACCCTCTGTTGCTTTTTACAGATTCAGACTAACACGGCTACCCCTCCGTCTCCTGAGGAAAACTGCCTGATCTTTGATCAAAGGAACCTTACTACAGATCATGCTGGCTAGTTTAAAGTGTCTCCTCTCCTTGCCATTCATGGCAGTATTTCAAACTCTTGGTTTGGGAAAAGCAACTTAACTTTTTGGCTGAAGATCCTGGGCCAAATTCAGCCCTGCTGTAAGAAGCTGCAATTCCACTAACTTTATTGGCCTTATGCCTGCTTTCATCAAGTCTGAATTTGGCCCTGAGTCCAAATATTCACCTTGGCCTTAAATGTTTCATAGTAAAGACTTTTAAACTTGGTGCTAGACCTACTTTTTATTAGTATTTTTCACTTTCTGTTTCTAAAGCTTAGCAAGCGTACTGATAAACTGATGTGCTGTGAGTTATTTGGCATGTCCTTTTATTTGCCTAGTGTGGCGACGAGCTCCATTTTCATTGTCACTTGCAGGTGCCAACAATAACTACTGGAATTCTTTTATGGAGGGCTCCTTATAAAGAGAAGTAATCCAGCGCTGAGTTATTAAAAAATAAATACATAAAGTTAGGCACGCAAATAAGGGTATTTCTACACAGCCCACAGCAGCAAGCCTCCCAGCCCAGGTCAACAGACTCGCTCTAGTGCTCTAATAATAGCTGTATAGACAGTGCTTTGAATTTGCATCTGTGAAGCCCACCCCCTCCTTAGGCCTGATTTTCAAAAGTGCTGAGCACAATGCAATTCCCGTTAAAGTCAATCAGGCCATTTATTTAGGTGCCTAGAGCTGTGCTATTTTAAAAAATATTGGCCCAGTGTCATAGGGAAAAAAATAAAGAATCAGCATCATGTAAATATGCAGTGAAATTTTAAAATGTACATTGAGGTCCTGACCTCCACTGCTCAAAGCTTTGTGTAGTCATGTGCAACGTGGCTATCAGACCAGAAAGGTAGCATTTTACTACTATGTTGCACTCACTGTGCGCAGGTGCAAGGATGTGGAGAATCAGGACCTGACTTTTTCAGAACACACATGCTGAATATTAGACAAAACTCTGAAATTACCAACCAGTGCTCCGTTGCCCCTCATGTGCAAAGACTTAAAAATGTTAGTAAGCAACAATGTATTAGCCCCATTCTACTGATGGGGAACCAAAACACAGAGATATTAAGGGATTCACTTAAGTCACACAGGCAGTCTGTGACATAACAGAGAACTGAACCTGGGTCTCTAAAGTCCAGGCTAGCACCCTAACCATTGGCCTATCTTTCCTCATCCTTCACCTGCCTGTTGAATTCCAATTAATGACACTGGAAACTCTGCGCATATGTGGAGAAAGGCATAAACTTCATTCTTGTGGGGACTGGAAAAGAAATTCTTGTCCTTCCGACAACATATGTCAAGTAATAACAATGGGCGGGGAGAGCATTTCTGGCATTTGATGAGAAAACTGGAAGAGCCTTAAGCCATCTATTTACTGCCTCCAGAAAATGAGCAACCTGAAGGTCATTATAAACCATGAAAAGATACAGATTTTATGCATGGAAAATTTAAAAGCTGAATGACACATTGCCTGGGATATGGGGTTCTGTTTACAACAATGGATCTAAATTCTGCTCTCAGTAACCCCATTGATGTCACCGGGTTTTCAGAGATGTAAATGAATGATAAAACCATAAAAGTAAAAGCTATTGGTTTATCTAACCCTTCTGCCTGCCAATGCCAAATATTTTCTTGCTATGCTTCACTCTGATAAATCTCACTGTAAAAAAGCTTTTTTCCTGTTATTCAGCCTAAATCTTTCCTTTCTTAAGGCTGGTCTACAGTTTTCCTATTGCTATATATTTATATAAATAAACTATCAATATAAGCACAGAATAACTGAGTCCATACTAGGGAGTTGTATCTGTTTCTAAACTGATATGGTGGTACAAAACTTGTGCATGGACCAGCCCTTATGTTCATCTGTTAGTTCTAGCTAGACCTCCCTATGTATCACACTAAATTTCTCTCCCTACATATTCAAATATTTGTGGATTCTTATGCACACACACTCCTACACACAGTCATTGTTCAGGCAAGCTACACACATTTAGCTCTTTTAATCTGTCTTCATGCATCAATCCCTTCAGACTCTTAATACTTTTTCTTGATGTTCTCTACAGCCCCTCCAGCAGGGCCGGCTCTAGGCACCAGCCAAACAAGCTGGTGCTTGGG
>NW_020683268.1:0-1982 GCF_002925995.2 Terrapene triunguis
TTCTTCGGATGCATCCGAAGAAGTGGGCTGTAGCCCACGAAAGCTTATGCTCTAATAAATTTGTTAGTCTCTAAGGTGCCACAAGTACTCCTGTTCCTTTTGCAGATACAGACTAACACGGCTGCTACACTGAAACCTCTCTACTATAGTCATTCTTGGGGGCTGATCTCTCCTAGATTAAAGTAGGTGTAAAGCTCCACCTTGAGGTGGGTAATTAGTTAAAGTAACCCATAACTATAGATAAGGCTACAAAACTAAGTGCAGAACAAAAACTAACCAAGAACCATCTCAAGTACAAACTCTTTATGAAGTATACATAGACATCTGCTCTTAATTTCAGGTGAAATTCAGTCAGGATAAGGAGTTTCCTCTTCGGGAAAAGTGGGTGACCTTCAGCTTCCTGCACGCCCCCCTGTTCAGACAGGCTTTGTTATGGAACGCTTGGATCTGATTTGTTTGAACTCAGCACACTGAATGTGTCTCCAATTCACCAGTGTGGCCCTCCCATCTATACAGATGGCCCATGCAGATGAATGGAACAGGACATCAGTCTAGGTTACATTTCAGTCCCATTTTTAGCTCTCTCTTGGTGAGGCTGCTTTGTCAATATTAACAGATCTCGTTTGTCCTCTAAGACGGATTCTGCCTGTGGTTCTATAGCGAATGACCCACTGTCTCCTTATGTCTCATCCCGAATCCGCCGTCTAGAAGACATTCTGTAAATTTTGCCATGAACAGCTTTGGAGACAGCCTCTTTGAGTTAATTGACACTCTCTCTTCTCTCCAGAGGATCAGATAATATGGTCAAAGATCTCACGATGGGAAATTCTGTAAAAAAAAAAAAAAAAAAAAAAAAAAAAAAGATTTAAAACTCAAACACAGGTTTTTAAATGGCCCACTTGTATTTAAACACTAGCTCTGGATATGTTATGTCACTACACTCTGTAAAATATATTCTCCATATTACATCATATAGAAAGAACATGATCTAGCTACCATGAACAACGTCTCCAAGGACCTGATCCATAGACCAGCGTCAGTGCTAGGCTGTGCATTAGAATGTTTGTCACTACAACAAGCAGCAAGTTTAACATAAAACTGTATTGCGTTCCTTCCACTGACTCCTATGCTTAGCAAATGTCAGACAAATGCAGATGGTCTTAAGCATTATTCCTAAAGGGAACATAATGAAACTCATGGTAATGACTAGCTCTAATAGGTAATTCCAAGTTAGAAACCACATATCCTTAAAGTTTCCAGTACAATGTTGTTACACCTAAGATATCCAACAGTAACTCAATTGTCCCATTTAGAAAAACAATACCCCCACATCAACTATTCATTTTTCTGTAGTGCTTTTTGGAGATGCACCTTTTTTTGAAGAGTTTAAGCAGTTTGCCCTTTTCCAATCTCCACTTTAAATGCTGGGCCTATTGGTATAAGTGTACAAAAGGTCTAATTTCATACAGCCTTGTGACACTTTTCTGTTTCCAGCACTGAAGAAAGTAGTAGTCTCGGGCACTGTTTCTGTAGGATACTTTTATCAAGTTGGAATTTGCTAGGTTTTGCTGTAGGAGATTACAAGATAGCATTTCAGAGGACAGACATTTTCAGGAGCTATAATGAACCTAGACTGCCTTATAATTCACTATAAAAGCATCTGTACTATGCTTTTCAAGGTAAGTAAAATGTGCAAGACGTTAACTAAAGCATTTTATTACATGAGCGAACTCAGGGCTTCCCAGCTATTGTTTTCTTCCAAACAATAAACAGACAACTTTACCGTAAATCACAGAATCGTAGGACTGGAAGGGACCTCTAGAGGCCATCTAGTCCAGTCCCCTGTACTTATGGCAGGACTAAGTATTATCTAGAAGACCATCCCTGACAGGTGTTTGTCTAACCTGCTCTTAAAAATCTTCAGACGTTAAGGGAAACAATTTTTCTCTCTCCTCATTGTAACAACCTTTTATGTACACCTC
>NW_020683269.1:0-1352 GCF_002925995.2 Terrapene triunguis
AACTTCAGCTTGGAGAAGCTGCGTTCTCCACTGGCAACTGTTACAGGAAGTGTTAGAAGTATTCACAGAGCAACAAAAGCATTTGGAAAGAGGGTGGTCATCTTATTTGTGTACATATATTCCAGAACAGCCTTTGGAGTTGATCCTGCTGAAATGTATCTTGAAAGGGCTTTCAGTTCATCACCTAAATCACTCGCATCAATGTCGCGCATGTCATCATGTGTCAACACTGTCTCTAGTGCCCTGCATTGCTGGTGTAGGTCTTCTTCAGGTATAGTGAGGAGTTTTGGAATATCATACAACATCCCAAATATACTGCTGTGTTCCTTGAGCTGCATGAAACGTTCTTCAACTAATGGTTTTGCACAATCTAGCACCTGGTTAAAGAATTCAACTTTGAATTGTTGTTTGCAGCTGACACGAAGATGGGGAGAGTGATAAATAATGGAGAGGGCAGGTCACCGATACACAGCAAGCTGGATGCTTTGGTAACCTGGGAAAAAGCAAACAATATGCATTTTATTACAGCAAAATGTAAATGTATACACCTAGAAACAAAGAGTGTAGGCCACGCATAAAGGTTGGGGGACTATATCCTGGGAAGCAGTGACTCTGAAAAAGTTTTGGGTGTCAAGGTGGATAAACAGGTGAACATGGGGGAGAGGGATAGCTCAGTGGTTTGAGCATTAGCCTGCTAAACTGAGGGTTGTGAGTTCAATTCTTGAGGGGGGCTGTTTAGGGGTCTGGGGCAAAAATATGTCTGGGGATTGGTCCTGTGTTGAGCAGGGGGTTGGACTAGATGACCTTCTGAGGTCCTGTCCAACCCTGTGATTCTATGACATTGCACTGGGGAAAAAAATCCTTCACTCTGTTACTAATTCAACACTGATATTGTCACGGTGGGACTGAGGCAGGCCAGGCAGGTTTTGGTGGGACCAACTTTGGTGTGACACCCAGCTCTCCTGTTTGCAAGATAAGGCCAGGCAGCTGCCAGACAAACATAAGCCTCAGCATGTGATCCTGGCCTCTGTGCATGCTCAATAAAGACCTCTCAGCTACACTGCTGGCTCCCTGGCACACTGCTAATGAACCAGAAAGTGCTGTAATCATTTATGCCTTGCCAGTGAGCTTTTTGTTTCTTTTTGGCTCTTCACTCAGGAAAACTGAACTGGCTACTTTCCTCTGTATGTCCAGGCCAGGGCTGGCTCCAGGCACCAGCTGAGCAAGCTGGTGCTTGGGGCGGCAGATTGTTGGAGGCGGCATTCTGCCCAATCCTAGGGCGGCACGGCTGCTTTTTTTGTTGTTGTTCTTGTTCTTGTTCTGCTCCGGCTGCCCTGTAGCGGACGGCGGCG
>NW_020683270.1:0-1432 GCF_002925995.2 Terrapene triunguis
AATTCCCTCAGACACTCCAGTTTCTCAGTATCACCACCAGGGCCCCTCCTTATGGGGATGAATGGTTATGAAAACCAATACCCCAGTAAAAGAAAAAAGGTTCTCCCGATCCCAAAGGACCAAGCCCCAGACCCAGGTCAATATACAAGTCAGATCTTACCCACAAATCACGCTGTTGCCAATCCTTCAGATTCTAAAATCTAAAGGTTTATTCATAAAAAGAAAGAAATATAGATGAGAGCTAAAATTGGTTAAATGGAATCAATTACATACAGTAATGGCAAAGTTCTTGGTTCAGGCTTGTAGCAGGTTCAAATCAAGTCTCTGGAGTACAGCCACAGCTTGGATGGGTAATTCAGTCCCCTGTTCAGAGCTTCAGTTTGTAGCAAGTTTCCTCCAAAAGTAAGAAGCAGGACTGAAGACCAAATGGAGGGGTTTCCAGGGCCTTTTATATTCTCTGCCATGTGGAAGGACACTCCTTTGTTCTTACTGTGAAAAATCACAGCAGCAAGATGGAGTTTTGAGTCACATGGACAAGTCACATGTCCATGCATGACTCAGTTCTTTACAGGGAGAGCAGCCATTGCTCACATGCTACCTTGAACGTTCCCAGGAAAGCTTCTCATGTGGATTGGAGTCTCCCAAGGTCCATTGTTAGTTAAGTGTTTCTTGACTGAGCACTTAATCTGCAAAATATTTTCTGAAGAAGCTGACCAAATGCTTCACTAACGCTACTTAGAATCAAAAACATTGAGATACAAGTACATAGCCAATATTCATAATTTCAAACTACAAAATTGATACATGCTGTGACGGTGCTGCCCGTGGGAGCCAGCTGAGGTCACTCAATCAGGGTGAACGGCAAACAAAACGGGGCAGACAAACGCCAAAAGCTGGTGGTTATTCCAATACTTAGATCAGGCCTGCACAACATGCGGCCCGCGGGCCGCATGCGGCCCGCCGGGGCTCACTGTGCGGCCTGCCGGGCTCACTTTAAAGCCTGGGAGGGCGGGGGAGATCCCGAGCGGTCGTTTTGCGTGCCGCTGCTCCCCCTCCCTCCCAGGCTCTCAAACCTGAGAGGGCGGGGGAGATCCCGAGCGGCCGTTTCGCGCGCCGCTGCTCCTCTTCCCTCCCAGGCTCTCAAACCTGGGAAGGAGAGATCCCGAGCGGCTGCGGCGCGCGAAACCGGCCCCCCTGCCCCAAGCGGGACACGGGCAGGGAGCCCTAGCGCCACCATGCCTCCACCCCCATCACCTCAAGCGGGACACGGGGATGGAGCCCTCGCGCACTGCCGCGCCTCCACCTCCCACCCCAAGCGGGACACGGAGCCCACGCGCGGCACTGCACCCCCAGGCATTAAGCAGGACATGGAGCCCTCGTGCGCCGCTGCCCCTCCCCACTGCCCCAAGCGGGACACGGACACGGAGCCCTC
>NW_020683271.1:0-5003 GCF_002925995.2 Terrapene triunguis
AGGTGAACAGAACCCCAGGCTGGAAGCGGGCTGAGCAGGCTGGCGGGGTGAGATCAGCATTTTAATTTAATTTTAAATGAAGCTTCTTAAACATTTTGAAAACCTTGTTTACTTTACATACAACAATAGTTTAGTTTACCCGGCTCCAGGGTAGAGAGAGACACCTTCTAAAAAACGTTAACATGTATTACCGGCACGCGAAACCTTAAATTAAAGTGAATAAATGAAGACTCGGCACACCACTTGTGAAAGGTTGCCTACCCCTGGTCTAGATAATATTTAGTCTTGCCTCAGTGCAGGCGACTGGACTAGATGATCCGTTGGATCCCTTCCAGTTCAACATTTCTATGATTCTATGGCACGGCGCTCTGGCCCTAAACACTTAGCAACTTTGAACTCATGTGGCAGAAGAATTACAAACAAACATTGTCATACTCGAGATGATCTAGGCAAAGAGCAGCCTCGAAGTCAGGCATAGCTCAAACCAGTCTGCCATAGTAGTGCATGGTTCGTTATAGAGGCGTGTACTTAAATCCACACCACTCACTCGAAAGCTGTTTCATTTGATTCCATGTGTGTCTTATCTCAGATTGCCGTTTGAGTTGAGCATGATATTTTGAACTTTACAGATAAATAAAATTCTAATTGTGGGTTAGAACCTGTGTTGTAGCATTACATCTATATCACTATTTTTCCAAAGTATTTAGAGCAGCAGAAACAGTATGGCTTAGGCATTTTGGGAGGTACACTTAATGGGAGTTAAGTGCCCCCATCAGCAAGAGAACAAACCCTTTTCTTTGGCAGCTTGGTTAGCTATCTTGAAACCAGAGGCTGAAAATAGCACATTTAATATGCTATTGATTTCAGTGAAAGCAGGAGTAGGGTTGCCAGGTGTCCGGGACACCTGGTCAAAAATGGACCCTGGAAGCTCCAGTCAGCACTGCTGCTTAAAGTCCAGTCAGCGGCACAGCGGGGCTGAGGTAGGCTCCCTGGCTGCCCTGGCTCCGTGCTGCTCCCGGAAGCGGCCGGCATCTCTCTGTGGCCTCTAGGTGCAGAGGTGGCCAGAGAGGCTCAGCGCACTGCCCCTGCCCTAAGAGTCCTGCATTGTTGACTTCCCAGCAGCAGAAGGGAAGGGGACGGGGAGACAACGTGCTCCCCACCCCATCCCCCCAGTCACCCTGGCAACCTTTCTCACTCAACCAATGGGAGGAAGAAAGACAGCAGCAAACTCCAGTAGATAATCAGAGGGCAGAAAACAACCGACAGACTCCAAGCAGTTTCTGACCTGTGCAGAGCCCCAGATGCCTGGGAAAGCAGGATGGAGGCTATGAATAGCCTGGCTTTCCCACGTGCCACAGACCAGCTGCTGGGGAGCGGAGGGGAGAGAAGATCTCCCTGCAGCCTGCCAGCACAGCATTGCCTGGCCCAGCAAATGCCCAGTCTGTAACCCCAGCCTGCAAAAAAAGCCTCAGCGAAAGACAATCCACTCCCTCCTGCCCCCAGCCTGTCAACAACAGGAAGAGACAGCTCATCTCTCCTGCCACCACCTGCAGCCTACTTGCACTGCAGCCAGCCCACACCAGATCTGAGATTTTAGATCCAGAGACTGGACCTGCTTACATCTGAACCCATGGGTTCCAACCTTTAAAAACTGTCAGCACCATTCTAGAAGGGAATAGGCAGTAAGTCCCTCTCCAGCAATCCCCAGGGAGGACCTACTTGCCTGCATCAGGTCCTGACTGCTCAGCCAGAAAAAGAGCCTGAATGAGTGTCCTGTATTATAGTTAGATACGTAGTTAGGGTTCAGTCTTTCCCCATTAAGACATGTTGCATCTGCACAATGACTTTCAGCTACATGGATCAAGACCCTGCATTGCCAACTCCCAGTATAATAAAGTGTGTTTCTACCAGCACCTCCTTACCAGCCTACAGCGTGTGTCCATGTGCACCACCTGGGAACCTGAGTCATGGGGTGGAAGGGGGGGGGTGTCTGTGACTCCATGCTGGCTCCCCACAGCTGCCTGCGCAGCTCTCCCTGACCCAGGAGGGAGCCTGGGGGCAGGGACAGGGGCTGCTCAGGGCCCCCGCACCGGGCCAGATAGAGGGTCTGCCATTGCTCCCCACAGCTGCCCGCCTGTCTCTTATCATGGCCGGGCTGCAGCTCTGAGGCCCTCCTTCCCCCAGCCAGAGCCGGGTTGGGAAGAGCTGCACAGGCAACTGTGGGGAGCCTAGGGTTGCCAACCCTCCCGGTTTTGCCGGGAGTCTCCTGGAATCAGGCCCTATCTCCCAGAGGCTACTGCAGCCAAACCAGGAGATTTTGGGCGTTAACAGTGTGGCAGCACAGTGGGGCTAAGGCAGGCTTCCCGCCTGCACTCATTCCACACCGCTCCCAGAAGCGGCCAACACTGTACCTGTGGCCCGAAGGGAGGCCGGGGGTCTTCAGACGCTGCCCCCACCCCGAGCGCGACTCCTCAGCTCCCATTGGGTGAGAACTGCAGCCAATGGGAGTTGTGGAGGCAGTGCCTGCAGGCAGGGGCAGCACGCGGAGCTTCCTAGCCCCCACCCCCCCGCCTAGGAGCCACTGCCAGAGGGATGTGCCAGTCGCTTTCGGGACCCGCCCTCGGTAAGGGCCATCCCCCTCACCCCAACCTCCAGCCCAGAGCCCGCACCCAAATTCCCTCCCAGAGCCTGACCCCTCACCCTCTCCTGCACCCAAACTCCCTCCCAGAGCCCACACCCCACACTCCCTCCTGCACCCCAACCCCCTGCCCCAGACTTAGCCCAGATCCCCCTCCTGCACCCAAACTCCCTCCTAGAGCCCACGCCACCTCCAGAATCCCCTCTTGCACCCCAGCCCCTTGCCCCAGCCCAGTGAAGGTGAGGGAGAGCGAGCGAGGGAGGCAGGAGGACTGGAGTGAGCAGGGGGCGGGGGTCTCAAGGAGTGGGCAGGGTCGGCTCCAGGCACCAGCTTGGCAAGCAGGTGCTTGGGGCGGCCACTCTGGAGAGGGGCGGCAGGTCCAGCTATTCGGCGGCAATTCAGCAGACGGTCCCTCGCTCCCGCTCGGAGCGAAGGACCTCCCACCGAATTGCCGCCGCAGATCGCCAGGGGGGGTTTTTTTTTTGTTCTGCTTGGGGCGGCCAAAACCCTGGAGCCGGCCCTGGGAGTGGGGTAAGGGTGTTTGGGTTTGGGCCATTAGACAATTGGCAACTCTAGGGGAGCTTGGGTCTCTCCACCTGTCCTGTGTGTGGGGACCTGGGACACAGGCAGGGGGCTGCCTTTGTTTCAGGGCCGGCTCCAGGGTTTTGGCCGCCCCAAGCAGAAAAAAAAAAAAACACGCCGCGATTGTGATCTGTGGCGGCAATTCGGTGGGAGGTCCTTCCCTCCGAGCGGGAGCGAGGGACCGTCTGCTGAATTGCTGCCGAATACCTAGACGTGCCGCCCCTCTCCGGAGTGGCCGTCCCAAGCACCTGCTTGACAAGCTGGTGCCTGGAGCCGGCCCTGCTTTGTTTCCACCTCGGGTGGGGGCCCCCGCCTCCCCCACTTTTGAGAGGGCTCTGGCACCCTTGCCCTGGACTGAGGCAGGGATTCCGGTGGCTAGAGCTGGTGCTCGTGCCGCCCGCCCACCCAGGACTAGGGGCTGTGCTGCCCGCCCACCCAGCTCTCCAGGGTGGGGGTGGGGTGTGCTCAGCTACCTACCCGCCCCCGCCCCGCCCCCCCCCCCCCCCCCCCCCCCCGGGGGGGGGGGGGGGGGGGCCCGCCCGCCCCCCCCCCCCCCCCCCCCCCCCGGACGCTCCAGAGCTGAGGGGAGGGGAAGGAGAGGATGCTCTGGGCTCCAGCAGGGGGCAGGCCGGACAGGGGCTACCCAAGCCTGCCGGTCATCCTGTCATGCCTGTAGTCAATCCTGTAATAAACTAACTAAAGCTTTATTAACTAGGAAAAAGAGTTATTTACAGGTTAAAGCAAACAAGTGTATATACACGGATGAATTTCAGTCTGGGATTCAAAAGGTGCTAGAGCTGTAGCAATCTGTCAGCACTGAATGGGCTTACCCCAGGTCAACTCTGGGGATCTCTTCTGTTTTGTTTCTTAACTCCAGGCCTTGTGAGAGTCCAAACAGAAAAGGGATGACAAATCTTTGTGTCAACTATTCCCTCTTTCAGCACTTCAAACCCATAGGACAACTGCCCCAGCCACGCATGGAGACAGCCTTAACAAAGCTTTTGACCCATGATGGTCGACTTAATTTTTGATACTCCTCCTGCATGGGTGGGGGGGGGGAAGGTGGCACTCTTCCCATCTGAGTTCACAAAGTTCAGCGCAGGCATTGTTACAATTATAAAACAAACATATTTTACCTGTAGCATGGAATACAGATAAGTGAGATTAATGCATGCAGCAATTTACAAGCATTTCATAGGGTCTAAACACAATACATTTTTATAATACTCCTGGGGGAATTCTGGGTCAAATAATTAAAAAGTCTGCACACAATATTTTAAAATTCTGTATATTTTATTTGTAAAAATAACACCATATAATCAGGCCAGTTTTAATTATTTTGGTAATTTATTTCAAAAAACTTATCAGCAACTATGTCTGTAACAATAGAGCTACAAAAAAATTCCCCCAGGAGTAGAGAATTAAGGAAACCTTTACAACAACCCAGTTCCTTTCCCCTTCCCCCTTATACGCCCACCCCCCCCCCCCCCACCCCCCACCCAGGGGCCCAGCCCCCCTTCCCGCCACCCCCCCCCCCCCGCAGCACCCAGCCATGTGGCACCCCCCCACACACACTGCCGTGACACACACACACACACACACACACGCTACCACCCCCCTCCGATTCCAGCTGGAGGACACTCTCCCAGCGCAGACACCCACCTGCACCCTCTGCCCCTACTCCCTCCCAGAGGCCAGCTGAAGGCACCCCGGCCAAGTAATCCACACCCTCTACACCCCCCCTCCCCGCCTGCAGAGCCCTGCTGCAGGGCTCCCCCAGTCC
>NW_020683272.1:0-5062 GCF_002925995.2 Terrapene triunguis
CCGAGCCAGGCTGGAGGGGCCGGGGCCGGCCGCCGGAGGGGGCCAGACTGGGCCGCGCCTCCTCCCTCCCCCTCCCCCGCTTACCTCCTGCCTGCTTCCTGCTTCAGGCTTCCCGCGAATCAAATGTTCGCGGGAAGCAGGGGAGGGGGCGGAGTTGGGGCGGGGACTTTGGGGGAGGGGGCGGAGTTGGGGCGGGGGCGTGGGCGGGGCTGGGGCCCCGTGGAGTGTCCTCTTTTTGGACACTCCAAATATGGTAACCCTATGCAGTATGTCTGTTTGCACATCACATTAATTTTCACACTGAAATTTAAAACATCTTCTTTCATGATTTTTGGACAGCAAAGTCATTGATGATGTCTTCAAACGATAAGCTACAGAGTTTGTCACTTTCCATGCACAGAATGCTTAGGGCAGATAACTTTTCTTGCAGCATTTTCAAGGCAAATGCATTCGCTTCTCTATCCTCTGTCTCCCCCAGGACCACTAATTAATCTCGAGTAAACACCTCGGACACACAGAGTGACAACAAGCTATATGCGCGAAAGAGAATTTACCAGAAAAAAAAGACTGGTAATCTCTAGATAGGCATTAAGAAAGTTAGAAAAACTAGCCTATATTCAAGCAAATATAATGACTATTATAGGCTTTAATAGCCTATAAATCATATATGCATATAGTTTAAAATAATTTGCTCACCAAGTACTCAGAATATTTTGATATATATGTATATCTTCCTTCACTTCTCTCAAAACCTTCTATTTATCCTTTTGTCAGCACACTCTGATATTTACTGTGAAGGTTCCCGAAACTGATGGAGGGAAGCCAACACAAATTTATCCTCGTCAAGATCCACTCAACCCAGGTCCATAAGATGATCACCTGCAAACTCAATCATGTGAAGCACGGATAGTGCATGAAGCTGAAAGCGATGTGCACACTAAAATACACAATTGTATGTATGTACAGATCAAAAGAAGCACACGCTAACACTTAAGAAAAAGAAGAAAAACAGGAGCAAAGACACTATATGACTAAGCGTGCTGGACCGTAAACAAAAGACAGCGGCCTTCCGGCTATTACCAGCCAAGGGGGACGCTTTACGCGATGTCACTCCTAGGATGAGTCCCATACGAGTATGAGCTTGGCAGGATTGCTTCATGACACTGCCATCTAGTCCGACCTCACATTTTCCCCAGTTTTATTGGCAGTGAGATTATTTCTTTATTTAAATAAGTTATGAAGGCATGGTCAGGATTTTACCAGTAGCAGCTGGCCAACAAAACACTGCCTTAGAAGACAGATATAGCAGACTTACTTATAGAAATACTAATTTTACAAGTGCGATTATCATTTTTTCCCTTAGCCCTGGCCTCCCGGCTGTCAATAATGAACAATTAGTGAAGGTACGGGTAGGGTAAGGGTATTTGTGTAGCCAGATGTGTATATTTGTCATATCTGAACGAAAATGTCTATATTTGGAGAGAATCTTCTTTTTCCCATATCTCCTTTCTTTATCAACCGATTTTGATAACATTTGAAATGGAGTCAGTTGTTTCTAAGAGGCCCCTTGTATTGCAAGGCCCTAAACCGTAGCTTAGTTAGTTTATGCCTTAATCCGACCCTGGAGCCAGCTGGGCCAAGAAGTACTCCAACTACAAAGACTATTCAATATTCCATTCAAAATGTTTCAGCTGTGAAAAACCAGTACTCCAGTGGCAGCATCCCAGCTCTGAGAACCACCACCCCACTCTAAAGTTCAACCCACTCCCTGCAAACTCTTTGGGGTAGATCTGTATTGCAAATTTAGCCCTTTGCATGCTTCTGGCATGACACAGGCACCCCAACAGGCCAAGATCCCTCACATCTCAATAAGAGGAACTGAAGCACTTGGTGAATCATCTTAATTTACTGCAATTAAGAGACGAGATTTAAGCAATATAGCGTGACAAGCCTATTTGTGGGAGATCACTGCACGCCTCAGATGCTGACTAGAGGGAGGAAGCCGAAGGCTCAGTGGCTTCAGCCATGCGAGACGTGCCAAAGCCCCCTACAGTCACACTGCCAAGTGGAATGAGTGGCGGCAGGTGGTAGTGGTGGTGGGCGCAGCATTCCCTGGGCCTTAGTGACTCCAGCAGGACACTAGCTGCAATTAAACAAGAGCTGCCATTTGTGACAAGCATTCTAAAGCCATTTCAGAGCAGAGCAGCTAACACGGGGTGGGAACAGTTCTTTTACAGGAGTTTGGCACTTTGGGTCTTCTAAAGAGATTCAAACCCTTGGTGCTTTTCCATTTTCAAAGCAGGCTAACTTTTGTCCTAACCACCCCCCTGGGAAGCAGCTGGGTGTTATCCCGATTTTACAGCTGGGGACGCTGAAGAGGAGGGATTAAGTGACTCATCTAAGGCCTGAACAAGTCACTGGCAGAGATGGGATCAGAACACACAAGATTTTGGCTCTTGGTTGAGTGAGCTGATCACTAGGCAAGAGGGACGATTAATGAGTGCCCAAGTGATTTAGGTGCAGGGTGGCGTTGCAGCCATGTTGGTCCCATGATATTAGAGAGAAAAGGTGGATGAGGCAATACAGGTATCTTTTATTCGACCAACTTGGGTTGGTGAAAGAGACAAGCTCTCAAGCTTACACAGAGCTCGTCAGCCCATTTTCAAATGTGATTTAGCAGCCTAAGATTCAAGGCTCCCAAGTACCTCAGTCACTTTTGAAAATGGGACTTAGGTACTTCTGAAAATTCTACCTACGGTTCCTTTCTCTGTCTCCTACCTCTTGCCAAAAGCAAACACTGGAGGCCCTTTCCCTGTTACAAGAATGACACATTCTGCAGTATGCTCCCTGAACAGAAAGCTTTAGTTACTCTCCACTCAAACCACTTCTTGGAAATTCTGAGTGAAATTTTGCAACTACAATATTTCAGAGCTTTATGAGGGGGACCATTTCTAACAGCCAAACTTTGTGAGTTCCCTTTAAAAAATAATAGGACTCATCTCAATCTCTCAGACTTCACGTCTCCAAGGGCAACGGAGGAAGTTTGCTCATTGGGAATGACCTAACACCAGTGGCTCATCATGAATGTTAGGTGATTCTTAATGCGCCACTGCAGGATGATTCTCCCACGCACACCTGTCTGAACACCTTGCCTTGTAAGATTCCAGGTATTTGTCACTGAATCAAGTAAGAATTAAATCCTTCATGGAGCTGCTGCTAAAGAGTGTCTCTGACATCATCATTGGTCTTCAGACATACTGACATATTAGAACTGTCAATTAGTTTAATTAACTGACGTCTAAATATTTCGCTACTAATTAGACAAAGACTAAATATTTAGATGCAGTTGCCTCTGGCAATGAAATATTTAGTCATGAAGTTGTGGATGACTAAGTATTCCCATGTGCAGCTGCTATTAACTAGGGTGCAAGGGAATTGAATTTGTTTGTAGATCAGTTACGTTCAAAAGTTACCTTATGCATAGAAGAAAAAAATCTAAGGACATGGCAACCTTGAAGCCGAAGGTTAGAATTATTCAGAGGACTCGGCTCAGAAATGCACTACAGTCACTTCACTAGAATCTAAAAGGCATACAGCAACTTGGGCATTTCACTGCAAACTTCCTGAAGTCTGAGACATGAGAATTTTCTGGGCCAAAAGAGGGGTTTTCAAAATTAAAGGAGAGGAGAGGTAAAAACAGGGGTTAATACCGACAGTACCCAGCTACAGAATTAGAGCTTTCCCCTCCTGTGCTGTGGAGTGCATTCCATTCTGTAACAGCGTTCCTCCATAGAAGACCAGACCTCCTGTCCCCTAAGACAGTGGTCTCCAAACTTTTTTGATCACGCACCCCTATCAGTAAAAAAAATTTTGAGCACGCACCCCCTGCCGCGCCGGCTCTACCATTTTTGCTGAAGCAAAAAAAAAAAAAGCCGTTCCTCCTGCCGCACCCCCCCCAAGGATCCTCTTGCGTACCCCCTGGGGTGCACGCACCCCACTTTGGAGACCACTGCCCTAAGAATGCAATAAAGGACCCACGAGTGTATGCAGTCCCATGGTCCCAAGCGCAAAGTGAAGAAACTGAAAATAACTGAACATCAGAGACATTCAGGCCGTTTTAAGTGTTACTTATAATGAGAGGAGGTGCGAAGTCTGCAGACGAGGGATTTTCAATTTGAGAGCGTCCCTTTGAAACTAAAAGACAACTTTTGCACCTATGTGAGCAGTGAAATGAGAATGACAAGCCTTGGATTTCTGAGCTAATCAGATCTTTCTGCGGTCCATTCAAGCCCTCCTCCCCTGCGAAGGCCACAGGCCACTGGCGGTTGCAACATGCCTAAGAGAACGCTCTGACATTAATTTCCGGGAGCGTTCAGCACCCACTTATCCAGCTGAAATCAAGAGGAGCTTTGGGATATGGCGAGATTCTCATACAGCAACATCACTGCCTGCCACAGAAAGGGCCTCGCTAGCTGGGACTGCGATTTGCACCTTGCAATGCAACTTAGCTGATCAGGACTTTCATTCTCCACCACCTGAAAGTTCATTACACCAGCAAGTTCCGCTAAAATACCATCAAACATGAGAGCACTATGTTGATGAACTGAAGATTAGCCACACAGAGTCACTGTCAGGAAGTTGTTTGCTGCATCCTGGTTAGTAGCTAGGCTCCCTAAAAGAGAAGTGATAGAATTATTATGCTTCAGGACAGCAGCTGACTGCCAAGAGGTCAGGAAGGAGTTTCATCCTCATGGACCACACTATGCTGCTCTAGTGGCCCAGGGGGATATGGGATTACCCTCCTCTAAAGCAGCGTGTCTCAACTGGTGGGTGGCAACTCTCAGGGAGCTCATGAAAAGCAATCAGAGGGGTCATGAGGCATTGGGATTTTTATTACACTTTTAAAGCAAAGCTAGCAAAACATTTATATCCTTATTTTAATATTTCTATAAAAGAAACTACATACCACCACCCCGCTCTTATCCAGAACTGTTAATCAGTAGATCCCAATGCGCTTTACAAAGGAGGTCAGTATTATCACCACCACCTTACGGGGGGGGGG
>NW_020683273.1:0-1047 GCF_002925995.2 Terrapene triunguis
CCCCCACTCCCCTCCCAGAGCCGGGGAGAGAACCCAGGAGTCCTGGCTCCCAGCCCCCGCTCTAACCCACCAGCCCCCACTCCCCTCCCAGAGCCGGGGAGAGAACCCAGGAGTCCGGGCACCCTCCTCTTCCCAGTTCCCCATTTTGGACCCAGTTCTGCAGCGCGCCACCTGCTGGGCGATGGGCCGACACTGCAAGCCAGGGTGATTCTCGGTCCGACATCGCCACCTGCTGGCCACAGGCTGGTACCAACACATCCCTAGAACCCGAGTGATTAACCTGTGGGCAGCAGGGGTCACTGGCCTAGATGCGGGGCGGGGCTGGGAGCCAGGACTCCTGGGTTCTCTCCCTGGCTCTGGGAGGGGAGTAGGGGACTAGTGGTTAGAACAGGGGGGATGGGAGCCAGGACTCCTGGGTTCTGTCCCTGGCTACAGATTCTCTAGCCCCCCCCCCCCCCCAGCACTACTTTAAGACCTGTCACTGCCTGGGGCACCCCAGCCTGCCCCCACACACTACTGGGAGTTTCCTGCATTTGTGATTATACCACAATGGACTTTGTGTCCAGAAATCTATCCAGGGACCCCTCGCCTGGCGCTGAGATGCGGCCACCTCTGGAGCGGGATGGCTGGTTACACGGGGACCCCTCATCCTGCTGCCCCCCCATGTGTCTTTGTCTTGTCTCACTAAGGGTGAGGGTCCAAAACAAACATCCAGTTTCCTCCCCCCCCATTCCCACCACCTTGCCTCCCCCCCGCCCCTGCCACCCTGGGCTCCCCAGCGTAGGCCGGGACAATAGAAGGAAATAGAGCAACTTCATTCAGGGACCGGCCAGTCCCAACTGCACCGCTCCCCGCCGCAAATCACAGCCCCCCACCCCCAATTCCTGGATCTCAAAGGAGAGGGAAGGTGCCTTAGCAGAGCAGTGGGGTGAATTGAGCAGGGGGATCAGAGCCAGGACTCCTGGGTTCTCTCCCAGCTCTGGGAGGGGAGTGGGGGCTGGTGGGTTAGAGCAGGGGGGGTGGGAGCCAGGACTCCTGGGTTCTCTC
>NW_020683274.1:0-1214 GCF_002925995.2 Terrapene triunguis
GAGGCCTAATTAAAACTTCTGTCAGATGCAAACCCGTTAGCGTCAGGGCCCGAAGGGGAAGACGAAGGCAGAACGCGGCCCCGAGACGCACCCGCCCCCGGCCTTATAGAGACATGAATCCCAGCGGATTGTGTACACACATCACAGTGCGCGGTGGAAACTCCCGCAGCTGGCAGCTGGACCGGGCGCTCCCCCCACAGCCAGCGCCCTGCCCCACAGACCCCACAGCGCCCCCTGCTGGGTCAGGCCAGGGCTGGAGTAGCTGGGTCCAGTGGGGTAAAGCACTCGGAGTCCTGGCTCCCAGCCCCCCAGCTCTAACCACTAGCCCCCACTCCCCTCCCAGAGCTGGGGAGAGAACCCAGGAGTCCTGGCTCCCAGCCACCCTCGCCTCTCCCCCCTAACCACTAGGTGTGTATGTTTCTTTAGTGGGAGTGGCGGTGTGTTTGTGGGTGTGTCCCCCTGCTGGAGGGAACAAACCCAGCTCTGTGTGTGTGTGGAAGTTGGTCCATGCGTACAGGTTGTGTTGGGAGGAAGCAGAGGCATGCATGTGTGGATTGTGTGTGCCGTGGGACTGGCAGGTGTGTGATTGCATTGGGGACAGCTGGCTGTGTGTGTGTGTGTGTGTGTTGGGGGGTAGGCAGGGGTGAGTTGATCAATTTTGGGGTAGGAGGTGCGTGTTGTGTTTTGGCAGGTGTGCGGTTGTACTGGGCACAGCCAGTTCTGGGTGTTGTGTGTGTGGGAGGGGGCACAGGAGGTGACATGTATGTGTGTCGTGCTGGAGGAGATGTTGTGGTGTAGACCCAAGAGGCTGTGTGTTGGGAACACTTTAGAGTGTGTGTGTTGAACTGTATGTTTGTGTGTTGATCTGTGTGTGTTGGGGATATGTATGTGTGTGTGCTGGCGATACTTTTTTTGTGTATGTGTTGATCTGTGTGTGTTGGCAGAAGGAGGGGGGTGTCGTGCTGCAGTGGGTGTTGGTGTCCAGGGCCAGCAGGCTGTTTGTGTGTGTGTTGATCTGTGTGTTGCGTGGCAGCGGGTGTTGTTGTGCAAGGCCAGCAGATTGTGTGTGTATTGATCTGTGTCGTTGTGCAGGGTCAGTGGGGTGTCTGTTGATCTGTGTTGTGTTGCAGGGGGTGTTGTTGTGCAGGGCCAGTAGGTTGTGTGTGTGTGTGAGTGTGTGTTAATCTCTGTGTTGTGTTGCAGGAGGGGTTGTG
>NW_020683275.1:0-1126 GCF_002925995.2 Terrapene triunguis
AAAAAGGCCGGCTGGAATGCCGCCCCTGAAAATGTGCCGCCCCAAGCGCGTGCTTGGTTTGCTGGTGCCTGGAGCCGGCCCTGGTTCTACAGTGGCATCATAGAATACATTTTCCGGAACGAATCCTATAGTCCCAAGATTTTTAAACAACAGCCATCTCCCTCCCCTCATTACCCCACCTCTCGTTAACTGCCTTATCCTTATCTAAAAAAAACAGACCCCAATCATCTTTCCCGTCGGGTAGCACTTTTACATAGGTGCTTTAATAAAGGTTAAAACCATACGCCCTTAGTAACAAACAGTTTTCAAAAGTTTTCCCCTATGCTTTTGGTGAGGACAATTTGAAGCTGCAGCAAAAGTAGTTTTGTTAGCCAGTGAATTAGAGATAAAGAAGGCGGTTAGATGTCCAGAACGTAGAGATAAGAAGTTTGTTTCTTTTTAAACTTTTGAACAAAAGCAAGTAAAAGTTATATTAAGTTTTGTAAAGGAATAAAGCTCTATTTTATAATCACTTGAAAAGACAAGCCTATTTGAATAAACAGCCCTTTATTTATAGGTGTTTTAATAAAAAATGAGCATGCAGAAACACCCCAGGGTTAAAACCACAGACAACCAGTTTATCAAAGTAATTTATAGTAATAAAAAAGTTTTCCCCTATGCTTTTGCATTGGTTATTTTTTAGTGAGGACAATTTGAAGCAGCCTTTCTAAATTAGTGGATTAGAAAAGAAGACCCCTTTGAAAGACAAGCCTATCTGAAGAAACATCCCTCCATTTAACACTTTTACATGTGAGTTTCAATAATAAAATGAGCATGCAGAAACCATCCCATGGTTAAAATCAAAGACAAACTGTGTATAAAAGTAATTTATAGCGATAAAAACGTTTTCCCCCTAGGTTTTAGACTAACACTGGTCATTTTTAGTGAGGACAATTTGAAGCAGCACACTTTTGCAGCAAAGCCACTGTTAGCAAAAACAGCCTTTGTAAGCCAGTAGATCAGAGATAAGAAGGATGCTTCTTCCCCCACTTTTTAACAAATACAAGTGAAAGTTATATTAACCTTTGTAAAGGAATAAACACTTTAAAAGACAAGCCTATATGAAGACACATCTCTTTATTTAACA
>NW_020683276.1:0-1303 GCF_002925995.2 Terrapene triunguis
GAGGTCTGGGGGCTGCCCGGCAAACCGTGAAGCCGGTAGCGCTCGGGCAGCTCAGCTCTTCAGCTGCACAGAGCTGAGGTGTCTGCGGGGAGCTGCAGGCGGATTCCCCCGCGGCGGCGGCGGCTGGAGAGGAAGTGGTTTCCACAGGTCTGAGGTCCTACTGAAGAACATCCTGCCAATTGTCATTACTAGGCACAGACATGTAGTTACGAAGGAAATTGGGGGTAGGACAGACTGACAACCATTACAGGTGAATATCAACAAGGTACAGTCAGTGCACTCCTTTTATAAGAATCACATCTGTCCCGGATGATTTAATTCTTACAACCGGAGTATAGGTTAGTATAGGAATGTTTTTATCTCAGTGTTTTTAATTCTTACAGTGGAATATAGGTTAGTATAGGAATGATTTTATCCCAGTGGTTTTGATCACTATACATCAGGGATCGGCAACCTTTGGCACGTGGCCCATCAGGAAAATCCGTTGGCAGGCCAGGACGGTTTGTTTACCTGCAGCGTCCACAGGTTTGGCCGATCACAGCTCCCACTGGCCGCGGTTCGCCGTTCCAGGCCAATGGGGGCTGCGGAAAGCGGCGCGGGCCGAGGGATGTGCTGGCCGCTGCTTTCCGCAGCCCCCATGGCCTGGAACGGCGAACCATGGCCAGTGGGAGCTGCAATCGGCTGAACCTGCAGATGCTTCAGGTAAACAAACCGTCCCGGCCCGCCAGCGGATTTCCCTGACGGGCCGCGTGCCAAATGTTGCCGATCCCTGCTATGCATGGTTGATTCTTATATCAGTGATTCTGATAAATGGAGTGCACTGTAGTAAAAAAGTTGGGGAAAGGAACATGCCCCATTCATTCTCTTGCTCACCACCAGCCTATACTGTGCAACCTTCTTGGCAGCCTCAGCAGAGGCCCAGGATTGAATAGGTGTAGAGTGTGACCTCTTATCTCTAGATCAGTGGTTCCCAAACTTGTTCCGCTGCTTGTGCATGGAAACCCCAGGCAGGCCAGGCCAGTTTGTGTACCTGCCACATCCGCAGGTTCGACCAATCACGGCTCCCATTGGCCTGGAGCAGCAAACTGCAGCCACTGGGAGCTGCGATCGGCCAAACCTGCGGACGCGGCAGGTACACAAACCGGCCTGGCCCGCCAGGGGCTTTCCCTGCACAAGCGGCGGAACAAGTTTGGGAACCACTGTTCTAGATCCTTCAGGTCAGGGAAAAAACGCACTCAGCTTGTCAGTCAGTTGTATCTTTTCTGTTGATAAATGGAAGACTTCGGAATTGTTCATTCAGCAT
>NW_020683277.1:0-1049 GCF_002925995.2 Terrapene triunguis
AGCTCAATATATTAACACTATACTCTTTATACATAGCCTGATCCAAAGCCCATTGAAGTGAATGGTAAGACTGACACTGATTTCAGCCAGATTTGGATCAGCCCCTTTTAGTATCTCCAACTAAATATGGCTGATAAGTGTCATCTTCCTGATGAAAAGTGAAACCCAAGCCCTGACCACTTGAAATATGTACTGATAGATTCAGGGCCGCCAAGAGGATTCAGGGAGCCTGGGGCAAAGCAATTTTGGGGGCCCCTTCCATAAAAAAAAGTTGCAATACCATAGAATACTATATTCTTGTGGGGGCTCCTGTGGGACCGGGGGCCTGGGGCAAATTGCCCCCCCCGGGTGGCCCTGGATAGATTAGCTATCAGTAAACACATGGACACCGTACATAGTGAGCAAAGGAAGTCACTGATGACATCTCAGACTTGTGTCCCTTTCTCAGGGCCGGCTCCAGGCACCAGCCGACCAAGCACGTGCTTGGGGCGGCACCTTGGAAGGGGCAGCCAATCTTGGGGTGGCGGGGGCGTTCGGGGTTTTTTGTTTTTTTTGGTTCAGTGGGGCGGCGCGCGAGGTTTTTTGTTTGTTTGTTTTTGTTTCAGCGGCGTGGCATGGGGGGGCGGGGGCTTCTGCGGCGCGGCGCTGGGGGTGGTGGGGGTTGGTGCGGCGTGGCGCTCGGGGTTTGAGCGGCTCAGCGCTCGGGGTTTGGGCGGCGTGGCGCGGGGGTTTCAGCGGCCCGACCCGGCGCGGTGCGGCGCTCGGGGTGTGTGTGTGTGTGTGTGTTACGGCAGGGCGGCGCTCTTTTTTTTTGCCTGGGGCGGCAAAAAAGTTAGAGCCGGCCCTGCCCTTTCTGCTTTAGATTGTCATCCACTGGTTAGCCAAAGTTTATGAAATAGAAAATAAGCTGGTGACCACAGGGGTTAGAGAAAGGTTTTCTTTTTATCCTATAAAAACAACAAGGAGTCTGGTGGCACCTTAAAGACTAACAGATTTATTTGGGCATAAGCTTTCGTGAGTAAAAACCTCACTTCTTCGGATGCATCCGA
>NW_020683278.1:0-1207 GCF_002925995.2 Terrapene triunguis
TTATACATAGGTTATTTTGATATTTTATTTTTTACATTTTTTAGACTTTAGTTTACATTTTATACTTATTTACACAAGGTCGCAAAAACTTTTTACACAGTTTTTTTTTATTTGCCTTACACAATTTTTGCTTTTACAAATTTTGCGTTATTAGGCTAGCCTGACTTTTGCTTACAGAAGAAACTGTTTGCATTGAAATTTTTTTAAAATTCCGATTAGTTTTTGCTTTACTTTCACAGCTGTTTTGAAGAAAAACTTTTTCCAGAGTTTCCTAAAGAAAATCTGACTCGGAATAATGAGGCCAAATTTGGATTCCATGGAAGTGACTAAGGTTTAGCCCCTCACTTCAAGGAGATAAGGATTTGGCCAATAGCCTATATACACAAGGATCCAGATTTGACTGACAGCACCCTGGAGAAAGTGAGTGTGACAGAGATGTAAGGGTCAGATTTCCCAACTCAGCTAGACCAGCAATAATGCAGAGTAGACCCATTGACATCACCAGTTTAATACTGATGAGGTTCTGGCCCAAAGTCTCTGGGCTACACTCAGTAGTGACATGAACACTGGTGAAAGGTTCTTGTCTGGGGTCATTTTGGTGCAGCCCTGATGTAAGCGGAAAAGTGCCATCACTTGCACTGATCTGGTCTTCCATGCGCCAGCCAGTGTGGATCTACTCACATCCAAGCTGAGAAAGGATCTCAGAAGTTGGCCTGTTATTAGTATTAGAATATCATATTTGTGCATGGTTGTGTACACTACATATATGATAAAGAAAAGCAGAGTATTTGATTAAATAGAGAGACAGACAGACAGGACCATTCCTTCTCCTAACATACAACCTCATTTACTCATAATGATAGATTTCTATTTGATTGTGAATTATATTAGCTAGCTAGCTAGATAATGAATAATCTATGGAAATTATTGTGCAAGTTATTGTGCTTCTTTTCCTGTTAATGATTGTCTATGTCCAGATCATGATTTTCTTATAAGCACTCCTTATTAAACATTATTTAGCAAAGATTTTTTATGACTATATCTTTCTCCATCGCTCATTTACAAACAGCTCATCCTAACGCACTTAGTGTTTGAACTTTGAGCTGTTTTGACTGGATACATTTTTAACATGCTCTGGTTGCTTCTTTGAGCAAATGGAAGTATCACAGTGGGATCCTTAGGCCAATCCTCAGCTGAGTTAAATTGT
>NW_020683279.1:0-3585 GCF_002925995.2 Terrapene triunguis
TGGGAGTTGTCCCAGGGACTTGTGTACATCCCCTGCCATGAATGAGAAATTTGATCCCCGATAGGTTTGTTAAAGAAACAAACTGTTTTTAAATTTACATTTTAAAAATCCAGGATAAATAAAAAAAAAATCCTTTTGGGGTTTGTTGGTTTTGAAATAGCCATTGATTGGTATTCACCTTGATTTTAGAAGAACTACTTCATTCGAGAGAATCATAAACTGCTCATATTCTCTTCCTCGATGCTGTCCCACATCTGTGCTTCTTCGCACAGCAGCATGGGTGGGACACCCTGGAGCCGCACTTCTCAAAAGAGGCCCTCGTGGAGAGCATTGCGGTGAGTGGGCCCCCGTGCCTGGCCCCTGGGGCGAGGGACCCAGAGATGGGAGAAGAGTTAGTGGGGCTGGAGTGGGGAGCAGACGACAGTGGTTCCTGGGGCTGAGGGCTGGGGAGCAGGGAAGGGGGAAATTCCGACACCGATCGGGAGCTGGCAGTGGGGGAATTGTAAGGCCGGAGGGGAGGGGAGGGAGGAATTGGGTGGGAGAGGGGGAAGGAAGTTTGACGGATGGGCGGAATGGGGGGCCCAGCTGGTTGGGGGTGGGGGTGACACTGGCTGTTTCTGCAGAGCCCTTTGGTCTCCTCCCTGGGAAGCGCCTGTGGGTCTGCGGGGCCTGAGTCTCACATGCGATTTTATCTTCTTGGGGTCTCTCAGGAGCTGATTGAAAAACTGCCCCTGCTGCCAGAGCCAACCTCCATCATCTCCAGCTCCATGGCCGCGGTGTGCAGCCTCAGGTACCAGGACCCTCCCATCCAGCTGCCCTAACCCTGATGCTGATCGGGTCCGGAGCCGGGAGTCCCAGATCCTCTCTGGCCTAGATTACCCCCAGCTGTGGCTGTTCGCATCCCCCAGCAGAGGAGGCGGGAACTTCCCCTCTTTCCTGGCTGGGGGGTGATTTCACTCCAGTAACGTCAGAGTGGCCGTAGGGAGGGGATCACTGCGGGGGAGGGGGGTCACGTCCCTGTCAGTGCTAGCGCCACTCCGGTGCTGCCAAGTATAACACGGGCTCCTCTCTCCTGCCAGCAAACTGAAGCCACCGCTTGCCCTGGAGCTGGAGTCACGCCTCCTGCGGGCTCTTATGTATACCATATTCACCATGACCACTGAGCGGTATACCACCTACTTCCAGGTAGGTCATGATCCTACTTCTCCCGTCCCAGGAGCAGGAGCCGCCTCTGGTCCCTGCTCCCTCGGTTTGATGGAGCTGCTGAGAATAGGGGAGGGGTGAGCAGAGCTGGGAACAGGCCCAGGCAGGGCGGAGGGGGGGACAACACAAACTCTCAGGGAGGGCCCCTTCCCTCCAGGGGGGATTGTGTTACCCCTCTGTGGCTGAACCCAGCCTTCCCTCTCCTCATTCTCTGCTCTGCTGCCTGGACTCTCCCGGGGATCCTACCTCCCACCCATTGCGGTTTGGCTGTTCCATAGTCTGCTGGGTACCAGGCCCTGCGCAGAGAACTGCTAAGAGCAAGGATCGAAGAGGCAGCAGGCATCCGGCCATGAACTCTTGCTAAGTGTCCCTGGAGTGATGAGAATGGCAGAGGCCAGGATGTGCCTTTTGGGTCTGGCCAGGGCTCCCCCGAGAACCCCCCTGGTCCCCTGACTGGTGTAGCACCATGTCCCATGACTGACGGGTGCTCCCTCTTCTTGCAGGATCTGCACAACACCTATTTAGAGGGCCTGGACACCTTGCTCGGGTGCCTGCTCACCGAGACCCCCACCACAGACAAGCTGCAGCACCTCTTGGAGGTGAGTAGAATGGTAGGGTCTGGGGCGGAATTTCCCCTGAACCCCGTGGGAGGGCTACAAAGGAGAGACTAGAAGAGTCACGTTTCCATTGTGTCCTCCCAGCTTGGACCCAAGCGGCCACACGTTCCCAGAGCTGTCAGTGCAGTGCCATGTTGGGACCCTTACACCTCACGGGGTGGGGGCGCGGGGGAGCAGGGGAAGGAGCTGGGAGTGTCAGCCAGAGCTCTGCATGGCAGCATTACACACTAACAGTGAGCACCAGGCCTGGCTGGGGACTGAGAGACTGAAACCCCTGTGAGATGCAGGACATGGGCTTCTGAGAAAAGTCTCTGGCTCCTTTCTAGGGAGACCCTGAGATACAGGAGGAGCCTCAGGGAATCAGCTCTTCTGTCCTAGGGACACTGCAGTTCCCGGAGGCATTGTCCTCACGGCCGCTCCATCCATCCTACCAAGGCCTTTGCAGCCGGGGTCTGGGGTCCAGGGCATGTGCCTTGATCCTGACGTGCTGTTCATGGATCAGGAGTTCAGAGCAAATAGACCAGCCCCAAGACTGAACATTGTCCCAGCCTGGAGAGACAATGAGCTTGTGCCCAGCAAGACGTGGGCAGTGTCATGAACCCCCACATGAGAAGTCAGCTATTCCCCCTTGAGCACAAGGTCTCAGCCCCATGGGAGGGGGAGAGGCTCGTTTGTAGAGCATGTACGCCTGCCCGCTGACCCTCCCCTGCCTCCTTCTCCCGCAGCACGTCTATTTCTGGCTCCGCTCCAAAAAGAGCCTGGAGAGAGCTAGAGCCATACGGAGCAGCGCTGCCCTGCTCCAGATTGCCACCTCCCTGCCTGGATTTGACGTAAGTGACCTTTGATCCCAGCATCCTGCAGAGTCAGGGCTTGAGTCAAGTTCCTCATCCCCTGGCTAATTGGTCCCCCTTGGGTCCGTGAGGGACTGCGTTCCATAGGCCACGGGCTGGCAGGGTCGTGCCTGGCCTCAGGGCCCTTGTTATTCTGGAGCAGCCTGGCAGCGAGTGCTCATAGAGGGCCCTTGCCCTGGTCCCTTTGCTTCAAGCTCCTTTGGGGTCAGAGAGAAAGAGGGCTCTAGTTCCTCTCCCTCAGCGCCTCCTACAGATGGATGGGAGCAGAGCTCTGGCCCAGAGGAGCTGGGGAGCTGAAGGGAGAATGTTGATGGATTCCCCTCTTCTCCCACCAGACCTCCTCTGATTTCCCCAAGGCGGGCAACTTTGTACTGCAGCTGGGTCTGCACATCTCGGACCCAGCCAGCGACATCAGCCAGCAAGCCAGGAGCGGGATACGTTGGCTGCAGAGGCTCCTGCTGCAGAGGAGGGGTAAGAAACCCAGCTGGGCAATGGGACCCCATAGAAGTGAGTCCCTTGGCGACTAGCTCCAGCTGGCCATTGGGACGCCCATAGAACTAAGGTCTCTTCTGTTAGACCAACTGCAGCAGGGCAGAGGGACCACAATGGAAACAAGGCCCCTGTTTTGGGCCCCCCACTTGCTGGCCAAGGGACCCTACAGAAAGAAGCCCCCTCCTCTGAGACCGACCCCAGCTTAGATGATGTCTCACACTCATCTCCCTAATTCAGGGAGAGAGGAAGGGGCGAACATGCCAGGGAAATTGGCTGCTTTACCTCAGAGCCTGGCTCCGTCCCCCAGCCCAGGGAAATCAGCCCGCCCAGGGGGCAGCCAGCTGGTGAGGGGACAGGAACGGAGCTATTGAGACACGTGGAGGGAAAGAGCCCACCATGAGGGCAGGGGCAGGGACCACAGG
>NW_020683280.1:0-1104 GCF_002925995.2 Terrapene triunguis
GGGCCAGGTCCGATGGATGCGCTGACACGGGCCAGATCCGATGCATGCGCCGACACGGGCCAGGTCCGATGCATGCGCCGATGCATGCAACAGGTAATTGCATGTGTCCGCGCAGTTCAAAGGCGCATGTTCCCGGCTAACGGCAGGCAGCGAGGCTGGGGAGGTGCATGCAGGGGGGGAGGGGAGCTGCGGGACAATGCAGAATCCCCCAGCCCCCCCAGGCTCACCCTCATGATGCGGACGTTGTGCATGCGGTTGAGCCGTTCGTTCTTCTCCTCCGAGCTGTAGATGTCCTGGCGCAGCTTCTCGGCTGCCCGCGTGTAGTCGCCCCGGGCCGAGTACAGCCACTGCAGGGTCAGGCCGCGACTCTGTGGGGCGGGGGGGGGACAGGGATCAATGGGGGGGAGGAATGCAACCCAGCCCCTGTCCCTCCATGGGGCCTTCCAACCCCCCAACTTCCACGCTCCCGGATCTGTGCCCCCACTCTCCTCCCAGGGCTGGGGAGAGACCCCAGGAGTCCAGGCTCCCAGCCCCCCCCCGCTCTACCCACCAGCCCCCACTCTCCTCCCAGAGCCGGGGAGAGAACCCAGGAGTCCTGGCTCCCAGCCCCCCCTGCTCCAACCCACCAACCCCCACTTCCCTCCCAGAGCCGGGGAGAGAACCCAGGAGTCCTGGCTCCCAGCCTCCCCTGCTCTGACCCACCAGCCCCCACTGCCCTCCCAGAGCCGGGGAGATCAGTCGAGCCCCGGATCCCCCTGGGGGCAGCTGTGGGGCTGGATCCCTGCCCCCAACCCCCTACCTTGAGCTCGCTGCTGTAGGGGTTGAACTCCGCAATCCGCTGCAGCAGGACGTCTCCGTAGGCGCCGAAGTCCAGCGGCACCAGGTGGTCGTGGGTCAGGCGGATCAGCAGCTGCCCCACGACCTCGGCCACGGACTTAGCCACGGCCGGCAGGCGCCCGAAGAGCATCCCGTTCAGGTTCTCGTAGGTGTCGTCCTGGGTGTGCAGGAACGGGTAGGGGCGGGCGTCCTGCGGGGACAGGGTAAACCGGGGGGGCTGCGGGTCGGGAGTGAGGGGCACCGGCAGAGCTGGTGGGGGGGGCAGGG
>NW_020683281.1:0-1263 GCF_002925995.2 Terrapene triunguis
ACCGAGGGAGGAGCATCCCTAGGCCACCCGCTCTGTAATTGGCCAGAGCCTGAGATGTGCACCCTCCCCTAAGCCAATCTGAAGGTAGCTGCTCAGGAACGGGCCAGGTAGTCCACAGCACCATGGGCCAATCAGAGGAGAGGGATAAATCTAGGGCTGCCCCCTCTTTCCCCATGCCCCCCCCCCACCTCGACCTGCCCCCCCCAGAGGCGGGCTGGGTCCCTATGGGGGCTGCCAGCCCTGAGTCTGGTGGGGGCCATGTGGGGACGCTCAAAGCCGAACGGGGAGATCCACGCGCCGGGGGATGCTGGAGGAGCCCCGGTCCCCGGGCACTGCCCCCTCCTGGTCGGACCCCGTGGGTGCTCCCATGGCCTCTGGTTGGGCGAGGGCCAGCTCCCAAGCGTAGCCCCCACAGCCGGGACGGGGCGACCGCGCCGATCTACCTCCTGGGATCACACGCCCTGCCTGGGGAGCCCCTGGCAGCAAGGCCAGATCCTCTCAACCCCACCCCACCGACGCTGGTGTGGAACAGCCCCCCCGCCATCCCGGCCCCCCCTCCATCTGCTGTGGAGTCACCGGTTACTATGGGACCCCAGCGGAGCAGGGACAGGCCGGGGGCGCTCAGCTAAGGGACCCCCCCCCATGCGACGGGGCCGTGAAACCCCCACGCGAGAGAAGGAAGGAGAAATCACAGAGGGAGGGAGGGAAAGGGAGGAGGCCGGAGGGACAGCCAGACGGACGGAGGAGTGCGGGCTACAGCCCCCCAGGCAGGGAGGCTCTTGGGGACCAGGCCGGGGACCGGGTGAGGGCCCATGGGGCAGGCTGAGCACCCCCCCGATCCTCCCTGCTCCTCTCGGCCCGGCCCTTTGTTTCCCTTTCTCCAGCCCCCAAGTCCAAGTTCACCAGGGTGTGACATCATGTCTGGTTGCTCGGGGAAACCAGACGGGTCAGACGTGACTCTGGTTATGGGATGGGGGCGGAGCCCCTGGTCCCCCCCCTCCCCAAGTTCAATGAAGTTTGGGAAGAAGGGAACAGAGCCAGATCCTGCAGCCAAACCTCAGTAGGGGCAGACTGGTGGGGGAGGAGAGTGGGAAGACTGGAGGGGGGGAGGGGCTGTATCCTTATCTCCCCCCCATGTCATTTTTCTCTGGGGGGCGTTAACACATGGCTCCACAGCGCCCCTTTGGAGTTGGGGGCAGCCCCAGGGTTCCTGCCCTGCTGGGATGGGACAGTGGCTGGGGGGGGGGGGGGGGGGGGGGGGGG
>NW_020683282.1:0-2882 GCF_002925995.2 Terrapene triunguis
TGATAAGTACTGTAAGAGCTGGGTAGTATTTGGGCTTGGCAGGTCTTTTTTTTTTTATGCTTTTGATGGATAATATCAATGTTAAGCATTGCTTTAAAAAAAATCAGTTGTGCACAATTATGAGTTGTAAGCTTTTTTTTTTTTTTAAATCAATTTTAAATTTTCACATCTGTGGGACCTTAAGGGGGGGGGAGGGTGTAGAAAATTGTGGATCTCTAATTATATTTAATGACAGAAGACCGTGAGATTAAAAAAGTTAAAGCTTTATTATTAAAACGAAAATTGTCAACATGACATGTCAAAATATACACAGTGTAAATTCAAACTTTAAGTTTTCAAGCAGAATTTTTCTTGTCTGTCTATAAATTTTGATTATTATTGATGGAAATGTTTTCATTTGTTTCGTGTGTATGGTGAATAGACATTCACTGACACTTCCTGATAAAAATCAAATCCTTCCAAGGCCAATTATATCTTAATGTATCAGCTGTTTTATGCCTGCGTCTGTTTCGCATGCATGTACATATAAAATGGTAGTTTTGTTCACTGTGGAAACCAGTAACTTTGGATCAGTTGATTTCTGTGCATTAGCAATCCCAACCTTAATGTTCCTTTAAAAAGAAAAAAAAACAAACCAAAAACAAGAAACTAAAGTGTTTTGACCTCTACTCCAAATAACCACACACTTTAACAAATAAAAACAGAACCCTTTTTTGTGGCTTCAGACTAGAGTTGGACAAATGCAGCAAGGGATGTTTTGTTGTGAGTCACAAAGTGTCCGGTTTTAGGAGCTAACAATGGATCAGTCTCTATTTGCTTGCTATGAGATTTGGGTTTTACAGAGCACTTAGTTTTTATCAGTAAAGATCCAGCTTAAAGCTGTTGCCTTTTTAATTTGGCTGCCCAGCAAAGGCCTATATAAAGCTAACGTTTAAAATCAAGTTTACACAAGTTTAAGAAGGAAGGTACTGTACATCTGAGGTCAGGCTTGAGTTATGAGAGATTACAAGTATCGGTTACAAGGTTCACAAGATACATACATATTACATAACCAAACTACATACCTTCTCAGCTGCTTTGCCATGCTGTCTGGTAACTGTGAGGCATGGTTAAAGATATGTCCAACCTATACTAATCTGTAACTATGTGAGACTTGAATGTGCTGAGTAGCCGAGGGGTAGCCATGTTAGTCTGGATCTGTAAAAAGCGATAGAGTCCTGTGGCACCTTATAGACTAGCAGACGTATTGGAGCATAAGCTTTTGTGGGTGAATACTCACTTCGTCAGACGCATGTAGTGGAAATTTCCAGAGGCAGGTATAAATATGCAGGCGAGAATCAGTCTGAAGATGACGAGGTTAGCTCAATCATGGAGGATAAGGCCCTCTTCTAGCAGTTGAGGTGTGAACACCGAGGGAGGAAAACCTGTTTTTGTAGCTGGCTAGCCATTCACAGTCTGTTTAATCCTGAGCTGATGGTGTCAAATTTGCAAATGAACTGAAGCTCAGCAGTTTCTCTTTGAAGTCTGGTCCTGAAGGTTTTTTGCTGCAGGATGGCTACCTTTAAATTTGCTATTATGTGTGCAGGGAGATTGAAGTGTTCTCCTACAGGCTTTTGTATATTGCCATTCCTAATATACCTCTACCCCGATATAATGCGACCCAATATAACACGAATTCTGATATGACGTGGTAAAGCAGTGCTCGGGGGGGCGGGGCTGCGCACTCCAGTGGATCAAAGCAAGTTCGATATAACGCGGTTTCACCTATAACATGGTAAGATTTTTTGGCTCCCGAGGACAGCGTTATATCAAGGTAGAAGTGTATCTGACTTGTGTCCATTTATCCTTTTTACATAGAGACTATCTAGTTTGGCCAATGTACATAGCAGAGGGGCATTGCTGGCACATGATGGCGTATATTGCATTGGTGGACGTGCAGGTGAATGAACCGGTGATGTTGTGGCTGATCTGGTTAGGTCCTGTGATGGTGTCGCTGGTGTAGATATGTGGGCAGAGTTGGCATCGAGGTTTGTTGCATGGATTGGTTCCTGAGTTAGAGTTATTACGGTGCGGTGTGTGGTTGCTCATGAGAATGTGCTGCACTCCATTGCTACTTGAAGTTTCATGGCAACAGTGGCCTGAGATGCCAGATGCCTGCATCTCTGGCTGACAGACTTGAATGCAGCTCAGGGCCTTGCAGTATTGGGGTCTCTTGCAAACCATGCAACTTAAAATGGTTGCTGTTGTCCCATGAAACATGGTGTCATATGCCTGGTACCTATACCAGTGCAGAGGCTAATGGAGATGCACATAAATCAGTTTAATCAGGCAACTTTGAAATCCACTTGGTTACATCAGTGTAACATTTCTAACATAGATGAAGCCTTGGGTCCTTGGAGCTATGTACTCCGAGAAAAAACACAAGTTGAACTCTTGAGTCAGTTGGTCTGGTTATGGATTACACTGGTCTACAATTTGAGAAGTAGTCTGCTTCAGAGATAAAGTGTGCTATTTATTATGTATTTTGATGTGCTGAATTCAAATATGACAATTAAAACAACTGATTGGCTACTGTTTCTAAGATATTTAAGTTTTTACATTTTATGTCTATGTATATTGTGTAGATAGTAGTTTTAATCATAAATTGTAAACCTAGGTCTTTTCATGTGTTTATGGTTGCTTTGCATGATATTTCACTTGTCCTGTTTATGTAACACTTTAAAAAATCAGCAAAAGGGTTATATAAATAAAAATTTATTATGAAACAAAAGGCAAAAAACTATTACGTACATAGTTTAGTCCTATTCAGTGTCTACTTGGCGCTTCTTGGCTTGTCTCTTGTATTCATTAAATGGAGCATCTCTTGTCACTGTCCAGCAATA